>NC_091122.1:51497475-51574975 GCF_040183065.1 Periplaneta americana
TCTTCAAATGCAGAGAATACTCAAATTGTGAGGTGATAATACGGTCTATTGCAGCTATGGTTGAGTGACAAGGAAGTGCTAATCGTAAATATTCCCCACAGCCACTATATCCACCACAAATACCACAGCACCTGCTGACTTTGTGAGTTCCGTAGTTAACTAACATCGAAAAATGGCACAGCCACTACCAATGTCACTAACACTACCAGAGTCAGAACTATCACTATCATTGTCTCTACTAACACCACGATCACCACCACTACCCATTCCTACAATCACTACCACCACCACCACCATCACCAATAGTCATCGCCACCATCAGTACCCTACCGTCCACACCTGTGGAGTAACGGTCAGAGTGTCTGCCGCGAAACCAGGTGGCCCGGGTTCGATTCCCGGTTGAGGTTTTTCCGGGGTTTTCCCTCAACCCAACATCAGCAAATGCTGGGTAATTTTCGGTGCTGGACCCCGGACTCATTTCACCGGCATTATCACCTTCATCTCATTCAGACGCTAAATAACCAAAGATGTTGGTAAAGCGTCGTAAAATAACCTACTAGATGATGATGAAGAAAAGTACCCTACCACCAGTATCACCACTAACCATGACCATCACCAATACCCACCATTAACACCACCCATCACTACCACCACAATTACCCATCACAAACCACCACGACCACCCATCAGTACCACCTCAACACTACCACCACTACCACCCATAACTTCCACCACCACCACTATCCATCACTACCAACTCCACCACCATCAATGGCTGTATTTAATAGTGGAATTTGTAGTGGATTGAAGGGATAAATTCCTACCAACACCACCACTCTCATCACTACAAGCACCACTCAACATTATCACATCTAACACAACCACTATCAATCGCTACCATCATTATCCATCACTGCCACTATCATCACCCATCGTTGCAACCATCATCACACATCACTACCACCAACACTACGACTACCCATCACTGCTACCATCACCACTACCCATCACTATCACTGTTCATCACTACCCATCACTACCACTACCCAACACTGCCTTCACCAGCAGCAATCACTACCACTGCCACTACCCATCACTATCACAGCTCATTACTACCCACCTCTACTCTCCATCAGTACTACTATCCAACACTGCCTTCACCAGCAGCAATCACTACCACTGCCACTACCCATCACTATCACAGCTCATCACTACCCACCTCTACTCTCCATCAGTACCACTACCCAACACTGCCTTCACCAGCAGCCATCGCTACCACAGCCACTACCCATCACTATCACAGCTCATCACTACCCATCACTACTCACCATCACTACCACTACCCAACACTGCCTTCACCAGCAGCCATCACTACCACTGGCACTACCCATCACTATCACAGCTCATCACTACCCACCACTACCCATCACTACCACTACCCAACACTGCCTTCACCAGCAGCCATCACTACCACTGCCACTACCCATCACTATCACAGCTCATCACTACCCAACACTACCACTACCCAACACTGCCTTCACCAGCAGTCATCACTACCACTGCCACTACCCATCACTATCACAGCTCATCACTACTCACCACTACCCATCACTACTCCCCATCACTACCACCAGCATCATACATTATTACCACCTTCACCACCATCACTATCTATTACTGTCATCAACATCACCCATCACTACCACCAGGACCACTAGCATCACTGCCACTGCCACTAGCCATCATTACCACCAGCACTACTACTACCAATCACTATCACTGCTCATCACTACCCACCACTACTCCCCATCACTACCATTACCCAATACTGCCTTCACCAGCAGCCATCACTACCACTGCCACTACCCATCGCTATCACAGCTCATCACTACCCACCACTACTCTCCATCAGTACCACTACCCAACACTGCCTTCACCAGTAGCCATGACTACCACTCCCACTACCCATCACTACCACTACCCAATACTGCCTTCACCAGCAGCCATCACTACCACTGCCACTACCCATCACTATCACAGCTCATCACTACCCACCACTACTCTCCATCAGTACCACTACCCAACACTGCCTTCACCAGTAGCCACTACCCATCACTACCACTACCCATCACTACCACTACCCATCACTACCACTACCCAATACTGCCTTCACCAGCAGCCATCACTACCACTGCCACTACCCATCACTATCACAGATCATCACTACCCACCACTACTCTCCATCACTACCACTACCCAACACTGCCTTCACCAGTAGCCATGACTACCACTGCCACTACCCATCACTATCACCGCTCATCACTACCCACCGCTACCCATCACTACTCCCCATCACTACCACCAGCATCAGACATTATTACCACCTTCACCACCATCACTATCTATTATTGTCATCAACATCACCCATCACTACCACCAGGACCACTAGCATCACTACCACTGCCACTAGCCATCATTACCACCAGCACTACTACTACCCATCACTATCACTGCAAATTACTACCCACCACTACTCCCCATCACTACCACTACCCAATACTTCCTTCACGAGCAGCTATCACTATCACTGCCACTACCCATCACTATCACAGCTCATCACTACCCACCACTACTCTCCATCACTACCACTACCCAACACTGCCTTCACTAGTAGCCATGACTACCACTGCCACTACCCATCACTATCACCGCTCATCACTACCCACCACTACCCATCACTACTCCCCATCACTACCACCAGCATCAGACATTATTACCACCTTCACCATCATCACTATCTATTACTGTCATCAAGATCACCCATCACTACCACCAGGACCACTAGCATCACTGCCACTGCCACTAGCCATCATTACCACCAGCACTACTACCCATCACTACCATCAATACCACCACCACTACCCATCACTACCACCATCACTACCCATCACTACCTCCATCACCACCACCATCATTGCCCATTACTACCATCACCACTACCCATTAGCTACTATCTACCACCAGCATCATCCATTATTACCATCACGACCAACTGCCACCACTACTCATCACTACCACACCACCACCATCACTACACATCACTATCACCACCACCACCACCATTATACACTACCCATCACTCATCACTATCACCATGACCACTAGCCATCTCTATCACTACATCACCCATTACTAACACCATGACGAATAGCCATCATCACCCATCTGTACCACAACCATCCCATCACTAACATTACTGCCACCATTAGACTACTACTACCATCATCACCAAAAACCACCTTATCACTATTTCCATCATAAGCATGGCAACCGTTTCAGTCAATGTATCATCACGATCATTATTAGCACCATAACGGAAAATCTGAATAGTGGGATATTATTGTAATCTCAACTCTTTGAAAGTCTTTCAAATAAATTTACGAGTACTTAAGACTTTGTGCCACATCCGTCTGCATTAATAATAGTAATAAACACTGACAGTTTTGTTGTGAGTTTGATATCAATCCGCATCATTGCTTCTTTGAAACAGTCTGTATCGTACTCGGCTACTCAGGAAATTCAAATATGACGTAACGTGAACATGTCGTCGCTTTGTCGAGATAAGCTAGTAATGTTACATCCTTCCACTTCATCCGTTCCCAATATCGTTAGTATGAGTAATAAACGATGTGGTACGGACGCGATGCTTGGGACGGAATTTGAATGTCGTCGGAGTCTAATCGTTGTGTCGTAGTTTCGACTCTAACCTATAGCACGGCTGTCAATTGTGAGTGTGATAGATGCCCTTGTCGTCTCAGGATGGAGGATCAACCTACCATTAGTGACCGTGAGTTCAGTCGCTCATGCCAGAATTTAACATCATTCTTTTATATTATATAGGATGTCTCAGAAGTGATGGTAAAAGTCTAAGAAGAAAACGTACACACTTAATTTTGGTATAAGCAGAAAAGGGGTAAACCGCTCGACAAAATAGGTCCGTAAATGAAGCATTTGCGTGATATTCAACCTGTTAAGATCCGCCACTGACTTGTTTACACACAAGCGCATCTAATAATTATCTAATTTCTTCACTAAATACCAGGCATGTTGCTTATCAGAGTATATCACTACCTAAGTGTTTGCTGTTGTTAAAATAACAATAATAATAAAAAATAAGAATAGTAATAATAATAATGATAATAATAGTAATAATAATACTAATAGTAGTAATAAAATAGTGCAGTACAAAGCATACAATGAATACAATATTTTTAAGTACACACAGTAAGGAAAATTATGATTATATATAGCTCAACTTATCACATTAGAGATATACCATTATCGGAAAATATGAAAACAAAAATATACAATAAGTTAAATATCACTAGAACATAAAAAAATGTGAATACGTGGAAACATGCAATACAAACACTTGTCATAATAGTAAGTTAGTTTGGCAACTCGTCATAAGATAATTTTCCAACTTGGATTTGAAAGATTTCAATGTTCGGCAGCCCTTGACTTCAGGCGGCAGTGAGTTCAGTGACGACAGGTAGCAACAGTGAAACATGAGGAATACAGAGATGATGTGTGAAGTGGAATTTCTAGCGTGTTATCGCGTTGTGATCGAGTATTAATATTATGATAGCGAGAGAGAGTATGAAAACGAGCGAATAAATAATAGTAAATGGAATGACCTTACGGGAAACGAGGCCGAGGTGGTCCTGTGTGTTAAATTCTTTCATTTTTTGTGTGTATTCACGTGTAAAGCGTATTGAACAGTTCAGATTGAAAGTGTGCGTTTCATCCTTATAATTTTTACCATCACTTGTATAGTCTGTTCACAAGGTTTAGTGTAGACTTAACCATAGCTGAGCAGTATGCTGCAAGAGTAGATCATGCTGTGATGCCATTGTGTTACCGGTACGGATTTGTTACCGGCTAGAATGGGTGAAATTTCGACCATTTCAGAGTAAGTATCACTTTTTCGTTTTACTGCAGAAAATAAATCTACATACCCTAATTTACGTTCCATCGAAGTTTCAGGTCCCTACCATACTTGGAACTGATAGTAATGACGTCATATTTAAATGACTGCGCTCTTTAAATACTTCGTTGTATACTTTGAAAGTGATTTTCCGGTACTTTCATTTTGAGCATTTCTACATATGTCATCTATTCTATTCAAATTCCAAAGGGTTCTATAATTTTAAAGTTAGCAAGCAGAATTTTTTTCTGTACGCTTTTTAAAATTAATTAAATACTTCTAGAATGTAGGATTGTATCTGCTTTGTTGACCACAAATTCCAGCGCGACTTAGCCGGGGATCGAATGCGGACCGGCTGGACGGAAGACCAGCGCCAGGGTTGCCAGATGAATGAACCGAAACCGTCATACTAACTTATGAAAATTGTCGTACTTCAGCATAAAATTGTCGTACATTTCTCAACTTCTTAATGTATTTCTAGTCTACCGCTTTGTAGTAATGGTTAGGAAGTCTGATTGTGAAACGAGCGGGCCAGCGTTCAAATCCTGGATGAGACGAGTTATCTGGTTGAGGTTGTTTCCAGGTTTTCCCTCAACCCATTAAGAGCAAATGCTGGGTAACTTTCGGCGCTGGAATCATTTCGCTGGCATTATCACCTTCATGTCATTATGCAGTTGATAAATAGTCGCAAAATAAACCTATGTGTCAAACAAACAAGGAAGTTAATAAAATTAAACTCGTATTACTTTGATATAACCGCGCCGCATAACGTGAAACCTATAGCTCAAGATGACAATATACAGGGACATCATTTTATTTTGACTAACATTTTTAATATTAACCTGGCTATACCGTTGGATCAACGCCATTTGTTACCCCCTTCCACGACTGGAGTTCGATGATACTGGCGTAATATACAAACAAATCACTTTACTAGGTATTGGAGGGAAGAAAAGTAGTTCTTCCATTTAGGTAAACTAGGAAATATCGCGCTTTTGAGTTTGATCATTTTCATTAGGTTTTTGTTTAATCAAAATACAGTACAGTATTAACAATGAGTGTTTTTACTCACGAACTGAGCTGTCCATGTGGACATATTCATTATGCAGTGTATTTTATACTGTCTACAGCACATTAGCGTACAATATAGAGAATGAAGTTAAAGTAAAAAATATTCATAATAAGAATATTTAAACACATTTTTGAAAATGGTGACCGTTCATTTCGATAAAGACATCAGTTCTAATGTGCATATTGACGCACTATAGACTATTGTACGTAATTCCAATTACCAGTTTCATCCTTCGTAGTAGTAACTCATGTTGAAATAATTCTGTACCTACTCTATAAAAGAGTATCTTACGTACTGTGAATTCAGTCTTCACTTCTGTCCGATCCGAAAAGATAA
The DNA here is from genome assembly GCF_040183065.1 of Periplaneta americana. Classification (NCBI taxonomy): domain Eukaryota; kingdom Metazoa; phylum Arthropoda; class Insecta; order Blattodea; family Blattidae; genus Periplaneta; species Periplaneta americana. The sequence continues at coordinate 51,503,871 of NC_091122.1, forward strand.
AATTACTCAGACATACTATCTACTGTCCGTCCAAGTGGTTATGTCGTAGGGTCGTAGAAAGGGAGGAAATCACGTGACAGTTAATTACTTAACGAGGCCCTTTTATTTAAGTTATTCTAAACAATTGTATGATATTACGCAGACGTCAAATTCGTAACAGAAATTAATGTTCTCAGAAAAGAGCTAAGACAGCCCAGCCACTAGCTGGCGAATAAAATCTGGTGGGGGAAACCGGGATGCGACGTAGGCAAATGGACGACAGTACCTGTGCGAAAATGATTCAATATTGAAAGCTCTTTCGTCAATGGAAAACGCGAACATATTTTTAGAACGTACTGTTTACTACGACCGTAAGGCTACTGTGACTGTATAGGTATGCGGTCTTGGATCTGTGTGGAGGACGGTTGAATTTCATTAGTAGAAGGGGTGGGAGTGAAGTACATTCAGTAACTCAGGTACAATAAAAATTGAAGTAAAAATAAAATGATGTCCCTGTATATGAGGGGTTCACAACCAAAGTGGACCAAGTCCTTCTGGAATAATTTTGAGAAATTGAGTCTTAAAGTTCCTGGCTCATGCTTAGCAACCTTCACCTTCCATAGGAAATGCTGCCCTCTGTGGAGTAACAAATTAGTTATATACTTGGTTTGCTATATAAAACAATAAATATAAGTTTTCTTCATCCGAGATTGTATTAATTCACAAACTCACCACTTGTGGACTTGGCCTACTCTGGTTGTGAGCTCCTCATATATATATATATATATATATATATATATATATATATATATATATATATATACCAGTAAATTTTTTATTTACAATTATAAATGCTATTAATTATTGTTCCCATCCACAATGACATTCAGCATTGAAACAAATCACAACCCAATTCTTCATCATCTTCGCCGTAAAGCGTGCACGATGACGCTTTGTTAGAAACAACTAACTTTGTTATATTTAAAGTCAGCAGAAATTTGATCTTTGGCCGGCGCGGCGGCAGTAGGCCTATTCAATAGTATCAATAAATGCGGCGGCTGAAAATTATATCAAATTAATTCATCAACAGTCGAATCGAACTCGACACCTCTATAATGTCGGCGCGTTTAGACTTCTTAATGCTACTGCGATACTATTTCAATGATAAAAAACTTCCTTTGTCGAACAAACAAGGAAGTTAATAAAATTAAATTCGTATTACTTTGATATAATCCCGCCGCGCCGTATATGTGAAACCTAGAGCTCAAGATGACAAATTATGACTTACATGGCAAGCATAGTTACCAGATCGATTTTAAAAAAAGCCTGTTTCTTTCTAATTAGTCCAGGATATAATAAATGAAGAAAACTTGTCTAAAAGGGACGATTTAACCATCAATTTTATTTTAATTACTAGCCTTACTCGTGCGCTCCGCTGCACCCGTTAGAAATAAATATAAAGTAATTACACAATTAAAATAGGACATTTGATCCAGGGAACATTCGTGTTTGATAGAAGGATATATCGTTTATTATGTTACTTAATTTAAATTGTATTAAACAATTAAAATGGGATCATTTTGATCCACAGACCACTCATTCGGTCATAAAAATTATTTTAGGAAAATACAGGAAACTAATGTACTGAATAGCCTATCAAGTTTTCTGTGCATAAGAAGCTATTTTAATCTTACCTGTCCACGTTTCACTCAGAAGTTACTGTAATAACATTATAGCATTATGTCCATCTAGAGAAACTACACTTTCCAATGGTGAATTAATCATTAATTATACAAATCGGTTAATTTAGCTTCCGATATTACTTCATACAAACACAGAAACTTTCTCTGTAGGCTATGTTTCATAGCTTTCGATTGTTGTTGTCCGAGGCCCCTTATAGACGAAGTCATTTGTTTTTTATTTCATTACACCGCCTTAGATGGCGTTGTTATTGTAATTTTGAAACTCATTTATCTCGTTAAATATCGGTCCTATCAAAATTTTGCATAGAATAAAACTTATCGGAAATTATTTTTAAAGAAACTTTTGTTATGTAATATATTTCATGAAAATTAATAATAAGGGAGAAATTTCGATTTATTTAATTCAAGCCCCTTTATAATCCCCCTTTTAAATAAAATATTTTCAATGCCATATAGCCTAAATTCTAAGTTACAACGAACCTAATTTATATTCCAATTTTCATATAAATCGGTTCAGCCATTATCGCGTGAAAAGGTAACAAACTTCCAGACAGACAGACATACAAACAAAAATTTCAAAAGAGCGATTTTCGGTTTCAGGGCTGTTAATTATATATGTTAGGACCAATTATTTTTGGAAAGTCGAAAATTACCAGAAACATTTCGGCTACAGATTTATTATTAGTATCGGGTAGCTCAGTTGGTAGAGCAGCTGGCTACGGACTGGAAGGTCCGGGGTTCGATCCCAGGTGGTGACAGGATTTTTTTCTCGTTGCCAAACTTTCAGAACGGCCCCGAGGTTCACTCAGCCTCCTATAAAATTGAGTACCGGGTCTTTCCCGGGGGTAAAAGGCGGTCAGAGCGTGGTGCCGACCACACCACCTCATTCTAGTGCCGAGGTCATGGAAAGCATGGGGCTCTACCTCCATGCCCCCCCAAGTGCCTTCATGGCATATTACGGGGATACCTTTACCTTTACCTTTACCTTTATAGATATACAGGGACATCACTTTATTTTTACCAACATTTTTAACATTAACCTGGCTATACTCGGAAACACTGTTGCCCCCTTCCATTACAGGAGTTTGATGTTACTAGTGCAATATGTAAACAAATCATTTTACTAGGTATAGGAGGAGAGAAAAGTAGTGTATCCATTTATGTTGTAGGGAAATACGATATTACGATTTTCAGTTTGATCATCACTTTTACGGAATTTATCAAAATACAGTAGAGTAGTAACATTTTTTTTTTTCAAAAACTCAACTTTTCAGGCGGCTATGTTCGTTATGTAATGTCTACTTTATTTAGCATATTAATTATTGATGTTAACATACAATATAGAGAGTGCATTTAAATTGAGGGGCTCGTAAGTAAAGGGCTATAAGTGCACTTGTTACTTTTGAGAAAATGGGGTTTACATATTTAAGCTTTCGTAAAACCGGTGAAATTTTTATTTAAATTTTAATGTGTAATGCGATTAAAATATCCCTTTGCCACTAAAATTTTAGATACTTTTGCTTACACTGGGTGCACTTAACTCATGTTATTACAAATGTCACTAGCATTCCTTTGCTTCTAGCCACCTCAATTAAAAATAAGCTAATCTGAATTTTTTAACAAGTTGCTGTAAATGGTTGCCTTTCATTACAATGCAGGCTTCAATTCTTTACGCATATTATTAAAAACATTTTGAAGCATATTCTCTGAAATTGAATTTATCGTTTCTTGAATATAATTTTTAGTACGATATTATTAATATAGGTTCTTTCTTCTATAGAAAACGCAACCATATTTCTGAAACACACTATACACTGCAGTGTTTACTTCAGTGCTTGAAGACTTCGAATGCAACAGCGGCCGTAAGTTTGTGGGTTATTTTACGACGCTGTATCAACATCTAGGTTATTTAGCGTCTGAATGATATGAAGGTGATAATGCCGGTGAAATGAGTCCGGGGTCCAGCACCGAAAGTTACCCAGCATTTGCTCGTATTGGGTTGAGGGAAAACCCCGGAAAAAACCTCAACCAGGTAACTTGCCCCGACCGGGATTCGAACCCGGGCCACCTGGTTTCGCAGCCAGACGCGCTGACCGTTACTCCACAGGTGTGGACGTAAGTTTGTGTGTCTGACGGGAGCAAGGACATTAATGAAGGGGTGAGAGTGAAGTACATTCAGAAATGCAGGTACAATAAAAATGCAAGTAAAAATAAAATGATGTCCCTGTAGGTAAACGAACATTTTAAGTTCCCAATTATTTTTTCCTTTCAGTGAAATAGTCGTACAAAATTGCGTACGACATAGAGTGCGGTCGTACCTCGTACAATTAGTCAAAATAGTCATACGTATGGCAACCCTGACTAGCACTCGAGCCACAGACGCGGCGGCGCCTGGAGTAGGGACGTGACACACGTCAGAAGTACTGGACTGGGACGAGACGTCATTGAATGCATCTTATTCCGTGCGCCGCAGCGCCGGATAGTGGCACGAGTGTTTGTTTTCTTTTGATGCAATGAAAGAAGTCGCTCCAACTCTCCTCTCTCTGCTTCCTTCTTCCTCCCGCTCTCCTCGCTCCTTGGAGTGACTGTCTTCCTCTAAGGAAGTTATAAATGGAGCTGTCGGTTCGCACTTGGGTTTCATAACGGTTCGTTAAGGCTACTCAGCCAGTGACATCTGATAAAAACATGCGGATATCTGCAGTTTAATGGATTCTCATACCTCTGCACTCGCTGCTGAAATAGGTGAAATGTAAGTAGCGAAAATTCTTTCGTCTGGTTCAGCTATCCTCTTGCGAAGTGCTGGATCTGTTACCCTCTATGTAACGTGAGTACAGACACAATTTATTTTTCTTATCGGATCGGGCAGAAGTGAAGATTGAATTTACAGTACGTAAGGTACTCTTTTATAGGGTAGGTACAGAATTATTTCAACTTGAGTTACCAGTACGAAGGACGAAACTGGTAATTGGAATTAGGTACAATAGTCAATAGTACGATAATATGCGCAAAAGAACTGAAGTCTGTATCGAAATGAACGGCCACCATTTTAAAAATTGTGGTTAAATTTCCATATTATGATTATTTTTCAATAGTAATCTCACTAGAGGTTTTGATTTATCTAGAGAAAATCAAAACTCGAGTGGGATTTAATTGACTATTACACTATTAGAAGAAAGTATATAAAGAATAGAAGTAACAAAGTTCTCCAATGCAATTAAATATTAATTGGCTTACGAAAATACAACTGTCTTCGAATGTATTATTTGTACCATCTCAACATTACGCTAGATGGCGGTAGTGTTTTATTATTATGTTTTCTTGTTATCAGTTGTGCCAACTATGGAATCTTCATTGAACTCTGTGGACGGTTACTCGTCAAGAAGGCTTTGTTGATTCAGTTTCACTTTTATTAAAACATTTGCATTCCACTTCAATCATCCGGACCCCAGTAATCAACGTCACTTGACAGATGATTTGGAATAAATCTTAGAATTAAACAATCTCTGACACGTGACTATCCATAATATCATATAACAGACGCTATAACAAACATAACCAAAATAATATAAACAAGTGTTAGAAAAGTTTTAATTAGGGATGATGAAATAAACAAACGTTTTAATTAACGATGATGGAATAAAAAATAAACATGAATAATTTTGAAAGAAACAAATATTGAAAGTACAATTTTCAAATTTGAATGTTTTAGTGGTTGGTGGTTCAGTTGATGTTATATTGGACGTGTGCGTAAAAGAAGTGAATTCGTTGATGTACATGGTGTATCCCTCAACTTATTAAGGATTTTCGAATGGTGCTCTTCATATATGACCAGTGATCTTTATTAATTCTTGTTCTTGAATGCCAATACGAGCCATATTGGAAGTGCTGTGCATCGACTAGAGTGGTTTGTAATTTTCTGTTTTTGACGTCCAGACCAGTGCAGTGTGAAATGTCGGCAAACAAAGAAACAAATTCTAGGAACGCTATAAAATTAAACAAATGCTAGGGACGCGATAAAATAGTGCGATAAGCAGCCATGATTGGTTGAAAGACGTCCTTTCGTACCGTTTTATTGTTCAAAAGTAGTGTGACGTAGTAAAAGTGTAATAGTCAATTTAACTTCATTCTCTATATTGTACGCTAATGTGCTGTAGACAGTATAATAGACACTGCATAATGAATATGCACGTCCGAATGGATAGCTCAGTTCGTGAGTAAAAAACACTTATTGTTAATACAATACTGCACTTTGATTAATCAAAAACCTAATGAAAATTATCAAACTCAAAATCGCGATATTTCCTAGTTTACATAAATGGATGAACTACTTTTCTTCCCTCCTATACTTAGAAAAGTGATTTGTCTGTATTTGACGCCAGTATCATTGAACTCCAGTCGTGGAAGGGGATAGCAAACTGTGTTTCCGGTTCTCAACCGTTAATCCAGGGGTATAGTCAGGTTAGTATTAGAAATGTTAGTAAAAATAAAATGATGTCCTGTATAAATCCAGGTCTAGTACCCGGGAGTGGCAAGCGATTTTTAATCGGTTTATTTTACGACGCTTTTTCTCAACTGTAATAGTTATCTAGCATCTGAGTGAGATTATGATAATGCCAGAGAAATAAATCCAGGGTCCAGCGCCGAAAGTTACCCAGCATTTGCTTCCATTGGGCTGAGGAAAAACCCCGGAAAAAAAACTCAACCAGGTAACTTGTTTCAACCAGGATTTGAATCCGTGCCCGCTCGTTTCATGAAAATCGTTGTAGGTTTTCAGTAATTATTTATCAATGTGTTAAATAATAATCATTGTATGGAATAAATTAAATTACATAGATAGAAAGTTCTATATTTGCTCTTTAATTTATATACAGGCATGTGATGTCTGTCTTTTAGGCCTACAGGTACTGAGTTATTAACACATAACGATGTTAAGCGCCAGCGTGACTTAACATTTTGTGTCCAGCATAGACTCGTAGATAAACATTGTTCAAAGTTTAAAAAAATGATGGGAATTCATAAAGTCGACTAAGGGATATAAACTATGGTGAGGGGAGATCACGTGATATTCAATTTTTGAAGTTGGCAGCACTGTTGCCAACATATCCCCCTACAATCTCGCTAACTTTCAACAAAAAGTAGCTAAATCTGTCCAAAGTTTGTTAAAGTATCCCCGGAAATTTCGCTAAAAAAATAATAATAAATATTACTAAATAAAAATAAGAAAAAAAAAACATACATATGCGTTGTCACCTTCTTCTCCGGAGTTTGGTTCTATTGTTGACGGCTGTGATGTTGAGATGGAAGGTATGGGAACAGCTGATTGTGAATACGCTGCACTTGATCCAATCACTGACACTACATTTTCTGGCAAATTGTAGGTATGAAAATTTTCACCTAAGCATTTGACCACAATCTTTTTGTTAAACCTAACACTTTTTAAACATATATTAAAATATATTAAAACCAGTAAAAACTAGTCTCATTTGTTTCACAAGAACTGTCGGCACAAAATTATAAAACTCAATTGAGTCTAGCCGGGTCGGAGTGGAAAATCTCCACGTTGCGGGGAAGAACCAAGAACATTAGCTGCAGCTCGCGACTCGTCACGTGTCAATCAAAGTTGCCACCGTTTATGGGTGTTGGAGCAGTAGCATTGAGAGAGAGACCTAACCCGTGAGAATCATTGAATCAGCATCTTTCACCCCTGATCACTGATCACAAATATATGAGATCAGGGCTTTCACGTATGAATCATTAGACGACTCAGTCATGCACCCATGCCTCTTCTAAAACTAAGAAGTGCATGACTTCAGTTGAATGTTTTAACTTAAAAAAAGAAAGAAAAAAGTAGAAGAATATAAAAATCAGCAGAAAAGTCGCTAATCGTATTTTACAAAATTTGTCGCGGAGACTGATTCAAAATTCCCTAGATATAGCGACTTGTCGCTAAATATGGGAACACTGGTTGGCAGCCTTTAAAAGTAGACAACTCATTTATTACTTTGAAAACGCGTATTGCATAAATCCTCTGAGAACTTGTACAGAACAACAGAGTTGCCTTTCTGAATGTCAGAGTTCGTATGCACCTCGTTAAATCTGAACAGCGACGTGGATAGATAGTATCTCTATATCTCACTAAGTGGCTTTATTGCATTGAAAATGAATAGCCTATAATTATCTTCTTCCTAATGAATCACAATAATGTAATTTTAATTATATAAATTTGATTTAATCTCCAACGTAATCAATGACAGGGCTTACGGCTACAAATCTATCGATCCGGGCTTCAATTAGCGGCTAGCAAATATACGTTTATTTTCCTTCTTCATTGTTTGCAGATGTCTATTTTGTGCTGCATTGTGTGTTCAGCAATGATTTTCTATCATGTAACCATATGGTTAAAATGTATAATTCACGAAACGGGCATAACACAATTACTTCAATATACTTGTTTTTTTGAAAGATGGTACATAACAGGAGCTTTGCTATCGGAAAAACAATTGAATGTCACATAGCGTGGTAGGCCTGTTGCTATGGTAACAACGGTTGAGTTGCCAAACTTACGTTCCCACGTGGCGAGTGCTTAATAGCTCTCTTGGCGACATTTATTGTGCACATAATGTTAGCATTGGTACGTTTCGTGTTTGATTCTCTGTCGATTTTTGTATTATTTTCTTACCTTTGCGTCAATTGTCAATGAATGTTTTAACGTCAGCCATCTTAACGTCAATTGCTAGCTTCCATCAGCTAACAGCATGGTAGTCCATATTGGCAACATAGCACTGTAGTTCCAAGCTCGGCCGCTTAGCTGTCATGTCCCGTCTTTCAATTTAGTAGGTTGTTTTACGACGCTTTATCAACATCTTTGGTTATTTAGCGTCTGAATGAGATGAAGGTGATAATGCCGATGAAATGAGTCCGGGGTCCAGCACCGAAAGTTACTCAGCATTTGCTCATATTGGGTTGAGGGAAAACCCCGGAAAAAAACCTCAACCAGGTAACTTTCTCGACCGGGAATCGAACCCGGGCCACCTGGTTTCGCGGCCAGACGCGCTAACCGTTACTCTACAGGTGTGAAACCGTCTTTCAAAAAAACAAGTATAGTTATATCATAGATGATCGAATATGCATGACTTAAAAATATCAAAAAATAAAAAATAGAGTAAAGGCTGGTCCACAATAAACCGGGAACGAAAACCAGAATGAGAACGGGAAACGAAGAACGTGAACGTTAAGATTTTTTATTCACAATAAACCGAAAACAGAAACGGCCATTCATATCGATATGTATGTCAGTAACGATATGTAAAGTCGATACTACGCATTCTGATGTTATTTATGTATACTTGACTAATGGCATTCTCTCATGAGTACAAGCCAGCCAACATAAACACAGGTTAACTAACTTCGAAATTTAAGACACGGAATATTTAAGAATGCACTTCACGTGATGGTCTACGGAATTTCTGCGTTAGTTGCAAATAATGAATGGACAAGAAATTATGTCACGGCCTCCTTGCTACAAAATATACGACGACCAAATAACTTTTTGATGTCAACAGAATGAATCTAGTAGGCTGTGAACTGAATCGAGAACGGAAAAGTTTAAACTTGGCCAACTCTCCGTTCCCGTTCCTGGGCTCCGGCAAGCTTCTCGTTAATTGTGAATGCTCACATTTAAATACATTTATTTTAAAAACATTTCCGTTCTCGTTTCCGTTCCCTGTTCATTGTGAACAAGCCTTAATGGTCGTTTCGGGTAAAATTTCCGTTCGATCAAAAGTTGTTTTTAGAGAAAAAAAAAATACTAGGGCAAGACACATCCTACGTGTATTCGGATAGTTGACTAAACAACATCCTTCAGCTGTCTGGAAATGAAGGAAATTATTTTGGAAGCAAAGGATTAAGGTATAAAAACATGAAAAAAAAATGGAAATCATTTCCTGTACATACTCAAAATCTTGAAGAATAAAATCACACAAGAAGAAACAGTAAAATTCTACATAGAATGGTCATACCTACATTGCTGTATTATAGTGAGATTTGGGTGTCCACACAAAACACTCAAATTAGAATTCGAAGCCCAGAAATGAAATTCTTGGGAAGAACAGAGGAATGCTTGACACAAGACTAAATTAGAAATTATGTGAGACAAGACTTAAATGTGGAAGGAATCTATACTAATAATAAATCTGTAGCCGAAATTTTTCTAGTAATTTTCGATTTTCCAAAAATAATTGGTCCTAACATATATAATTAACCACCCTGAAACCGAAAATCGCTTTTTTTTTTTGACATTTTTGTTTGTATGTCTGTCTGTATGTTTGTTACCTTTTCACGCGATAATGGCTGAACCGATTTCGATGAAAATTGGAATATAAATTAGATTATAGGCTATATGGCATTCAAATTACGTTATTTAAAAGTGGGATTATAAGGGGGCTGAATTAAATAAATCGAAATATCTCGCTTATTATTGATTTTTGTGAAATATGTTACATAACAAAAGTTTCTTTAAAAATGATTTCTGATAAGTTTTACTCTCTGAAAAATTTTGATAGGACTGATATTTAATGAGATAAATGAGTTTTAAAATTAAAATAACTGCCATCCAAGGCGGTGTATTGAAATTAAAAAACAAATGACTTCGTCTATAAGGGGCCTTGGACACAACAATCGAAAGCTATGAAACATAGCCTACAGATAATGTTTCTGTGTTTGTATGAAGTAATATCAGAAGCTAAATTAACCGATTTGTATAATTAATTATTATTTCATCATTGGAAAGTGTAGTTTCTCTGGATGGACATAATGCTATAATGTTATTACAGTAACTTGTGAGTGAATTGAGGACAGGTAAGATTAAAATAGCTTCTTATGCACAGAAAACTTGATAGGTTATTCTGTATATTCATTTCCTGTATTTCTGAAAATAATGTTTATGAACATATTCATTTTTATCTCAGAGAATTAACGAACAACGAGAGTGTATTGATTTAGTATGCAGTAATAGTACGTTAGCTTAGCAATCCATTATTTTATAATTCAAATTTTAACCATGCTCAATTGAATCGTGTTAAAATACATAAAATATATATGCAATAAATGCAATGCAAAAAAATTGGGTAATGAGCCAAGCAGATTATGTTGCGCTGTTGTAAAAGTTGTTCCTCCTGAGATTCAAGAGCTCTCACAACAAATTAAAAACTTTCTAATTCGAGTACATCCGTTATCAACACACTTTTTCATAATATAATATAATATGATATAAACATAATAATAAGTCTGTAGCCAAAATTTTTCTGTTAATTTTTGCTTTTCCAAAAATAATTGGTAATAACAATTAAGAAACATGTTAAAGGAATTGTCATTGCACCAAATGAGTGACCTCTGGATGAAAATGATCGCATTTTAATATTTTAAATACAATTTAAATTAAGTAACATATTAAACGATTTATCCTTCTATCAAACACGAATGTTCCCTGGATCAATTCCTATTTTAATTATGTAATTACTTTATATTTATTTCTAACGGGTGCAGCGGACCGCACGGGTACGGCTAGTAGTAAATAAAATTGGAGAATTTCGTAACAATTGGCTTCAACATACAGACCGAATGAGTGACAGAAGAAGAAAGGTAGCGTACTGCTATAATCTGAAAGGAAACAGAGATGTTGACGAACTGTTAAAAAAATATATAGAGGTATATTGGGCCTTTTCGTAACTATCAAATTCGTTCGTCACGGTAGATTTTGTAACAATGTCATGTTTTGTCACAGGGTATGTATCGTCACACGTTTTTTGTGACAAAATGGTTTTCGTCACAACCTCGATTTTCGTGTTTTCAAACCATTATTAGTGAAACAAAACATGGAGACCAGTTATTTTGCATTTTAGTGAGTTATGCCCAAAGTATCAGAATAATATCTGCAATGCTTGGGAAAAGTGACATAAGTCAGTTTCCACAAACCTTTTTTGATAATTTATTGACAACTTACACTGGTTTATGTCGATTTGATTTTTTTTCTGTATGAATTATTGTAATGGGAGGATTACCTATGTATTTTTTTTTCTAAGCGAACAGATGTTCCGTAAGTTTTGTCAATAAATTATCAAAAAAGGTTTGTGGAAACTAACTTGTGTCACTTTTCCCGAGCACTACAGATATGTCGGTGAACTTTACGAGAATTGGTGAATGCATAAATGATAAGGTCGTGTGTGCAGGAGTAGTGATAGTGGTAGTGGTAATGGTGATAGATAGTAATCCGTTTAAACACAGATAACGACATTTTGGCCCCAATGCGATAGATAAAGTGACAGACTTTCATATTTAAACCGTCCCCAGAGTACGCACACCAATATATTTTTATTTCATAGTAAATAGCTATTAACCTCTGTTACAGAAGTTGTCAAAATACTATCCGTCTACATTCACACAATCCCAACATCTTTTTATGAAATTATAAATCACTCACAAAAGTTCTTCTCTCGTAATTATTCTAATTTCTGTTCTTATATACTTATTGCCTTTAAGTTCGCCTTGTGGGTTATTTACTTAGACTATATTTTCGGCTGGCATTTTAATAATCTAACAATCTGATATATTGCACACATTACATTAGAAAAAACTAACACTGAAAGTAAGGACATGCCTTGGTTTTAAAAATACTTATTACCAGGGAAAGGATTTATATGTAAATACATATTTACTTATAAAGCTAATATAATTTATATTTTGCATTATCTTTATGTTTCACAATGTGTAGGGTTGAAAAATCCTACTTTTATTTTCCATATTTTAGAGTTTAGTACATATTTTCGTTAATTTCCATATATTTTCCATATTTCATATAAAACAGTCCATATTATATTAGGTTTAACAATAAAACAAAACAAAATTCCATTAACTTTTAAAAATACATTTCAACAATAGAGATTTAAACACATGTTCAGTAATCCCTTTAACATCAGAGTTATTTGAAAATTAGCAGTCCTATCAACAATGGGAAAGTAAGTTACAAAACTGTATTAATTTAATTTAAAATTTTTAACAGACTTCAGTTGTGCAGCTCAACAGTTAAATGCCAGTCAGAGTACACATAGGTTCAGTTTTGTAAATCATACTATAAAGACGGTAAATATGCCAAAAGTACGTCATTCAGTCAATTTAAAATCAAAACTAACAAGTTACATTTCAGAATTTAAAGAAGATGGTTTATCAACTGACAATAAAATATTATTTTGTAATTTGTGTCAGTGTGCAGTATCATCTACACAAAAGTTCCTGGTGCAACAACACATTACAACTAGTAAACATCAGGCCAACAAACAACTAAATTCCAAGCAGAGACAATTGTTTTTAACACAACCAACAACATCGAATGTAAGATCTGAGTTTAACATCGACCTGTGCCGTTCTCTCATCTCTGCTGATATTCCTCTCTACAAACTAAAGAATAAGGTCTTCAGGGAATTCCTTGAAAAATATACTCAACATACAATCCCGGATGAGTCAACACTTAGGAAGACGTATGCTCCATCCATCTACGATGAGACAATACAGAAGATAAGAGATGAAATTAAAGATAGTTCAATTTGGGTTTCCATTGATGAGACTCCCGACAAAGAAGGTAGACTTGTTGGTAATGTAGTTATCGGTTTGTTAAGTGAACAATATTCTGAACGAATTCTTTTACATTGTGATGTTCTAGAAAAGTGCAATAACAAAACTATAGTTAAACTGTTCAACGAAGCTATGGGTATCCTGTGGCCAAAGGGTATTATGTACGATAATGTGTTATTCTTTATTAGCGATGCTGCCCCTTATATGGTCAAAGCTGGACAAGCATTATCTGTTGTATATCCTAAATTGACTCATTTTACTTGTGTGGCGCATGCATTTCATCGTGTGGCAGAAGTGGTCAGAGACAATTTCCCTAAAGTAGATTTGTTGATTTCATCAGTGAAAAAAGTATTTCTCAAAGCTCCCAGTAGAGTTAACGTGTTGAAAGAACTGTACCCTGAAATTCCATTGCCACCAAAGCCAATTTTAACTAGATGGGGTACATGGCTAGAAGCAGTTGAATATTATGCCGAACATATAGACTCTATTAACAATGTTCTCCTTGCATTGGACTCTGAAGATGCAGTCTCAATTGATACTGCGAAAACAGTTACCTGTGACATAAGTGTGAAGAATGACTTAGCTCACATTCAGCATACATTTTCATGCATCATAAAAACGCTCAAAAGTCTCCAAAATAGGCACCTTTCACTATCTGAAAGTTTTGAAATTATAAATAGTACTGTGGAACAACTGAATCGTGGTAGAGGTAAAGTTGCAGATGCAGTAAGAGCTAAGGTGGACACTGTACTTTCAAAAAACCCTGGATATGAAGAACTACAAAAGGTTGTTGCTGTGATGAGTGGTGAATCAACAGTGAAGATTAACTTGGACTTATCCCCAGCAGACATTGTGAAATTGAATTATGTACCAGTTACTTCTTGTGACGTCGAACGCTCTTTTAGTCAGTATAAATCTATCCTCAGAGACAATAGAAGAAGATTCACTTTTCAGCACTTGAAAGAAATGTTTGTAACCTATTGTTATGGTAACAGACAATAAAAATTGTGTTTTGTTGAAACTACATTGGAAGATAAGGTACGTCCATTATATTTTTTGTTTAGTTTGATTAAAATGTACCAATATTTAACGTACATAGTCATTTTTTTATAATTTTAAGTCCATATTTAATTCCATATTTTGGTAAAAATCCATATTTAATTCCATATTTTGGTAAAAATAACTACATATATATTTACATATTTCATATATTTTTAGTCCATATAAATCCGTTCCCTGCTTATTACACTACACAGAACATCTTTAAGGGCCGTATTCATAGACATTTTTAGCGCGGGCTTTCGGTGGATTATCAGCGTTTTTCGTATTCATAAACCAGTGTTAGCGATAGGATATGATTTGAATTCTGTACTAGTAACCAGTGGATAGCCGGGGCTAGCTTAGTACGACCAGTGGATAGCCGGGGCTAGCTTAGTACGCTCGTAGCGCGTGCTGCGAAATGTCTATGAATAGCACCCCTAAGAGACTACATTGCACAGTGAAGACAACTGCTGAACTAAACTGCGCGACATACACATGCATTACGTGACCTTGAGATGGCATGACGTCAGTCGACATCGTTTCGGCCCGCTCTCTCGGCCTAGACTCGAAGGAACGCTTTGTAGATCCAAATAATTTAATGGGACAGTGCACTAAACATGATAACTTTTCTCCTAATCATTTTTTCAATCAAATTTTGAGAGCATCTTTACTATGTAGGTTAGGTTAGGTTACGTGGGATTTTAAGACGTCTTAAAGCAGTAGTGTCAGAGTTGTAAGCTCCAAAACCGGTTGTGGAGCTAGAGGGTCCAGTCGGAGCGTGAACTTGCTTATGTCTGTGGAAGCACCGGAGCTCCGTTTAGGCTCTGTCTGACAACGCTGTCTTAAAGGCATTCTGCAGGTGAGCCTAGAAGGTTTATTGTGCATGTTTACTATGTAAAGGACTAATAAAATCCAAACTTTGAACTCCCAAATGTTTTTGGCTTTGATTTTTATTTTTTTCTACTATTTTTATAAATATTTTCAAACCCAAGTTTTTAGTAGAAGATCTCAATTTTTAAGCTTCGTTTTTTTTTGTTGCATTCACAGGACATAGAAAAACATTTCTATGCATTCGTTTTATGAAATATCGCATTTATTCACTTTCCAAATAATTTTTGAAATTTTAAAAATGTTATTTTTCCTATAATTCACGAAAAAAAAAAATTAATAAAATAAACTAGCAGCGTTTCTCACAAAATATATACATAGATACATGCAGCTACCTCATAAATACTTGCAGTAAAAATTTAATCCAGATTGATTACAATTTGATATAAAAAAACTGGCGTTGAATCATGAAAAATAAACTTACGGAAAAATGGATTTGAAAGTAAAAGGAATATTTATGTCAATTACAATTCTCCTCCGCTACATTCATCTAGTAACTTCAGGGAGCCAACCTTAGTTACTAGATTTGTAGTCAGACTTTTGTAAAAAAGAATTCTTCGATGAAAAAATAATTTTGATATCTCTTTACAGCCTTAATAAAAAAATAAAATTAATTTGTAATCAGAATTGGACTAAATTCATTTGTGGTATGAAAGTACATATTATAAAGAAGTGAAATAGTCAGTAAATTTTTTCGGAAAATTATCGCGATTTTTTAGTGGGAGTCTTCCTTTATATAGTTGAACTTATTCTACTAAGGACGTCTCGTAATGAATTTATTGTTGATAAAGAGAAGAAAATGGATGCAACTATTGCACGCAATGAAATTGTGAAACCGTTACTCTTGTCGTTAAGCAGCCTCCATGCTTCGATGTTACGTTGTTTATCAAAGCATTTGTAGTGTATTTTGACTTGTTCATTGTGCGATTTGTAAAAAGAGCGACAGTGTTCTTACAAACAGCTCCAGCGCTTGATCGTGTGGTAAACATGATACAAGACCTATTTTTGAAGTCACGCAGACTACAGTCTCATTGTCACGCATGTAAATACCACAAATACCGTACCAGAGCGGTGTGAACTGGTAGAAAATAGTTCTTTACTTGATACAGAATGTTCCTATGGTGCCAGTTCAGCACAAGCTGACAACTTATAAAAATATAAGTACAGTAATATCAATCTGAAAAACATGGTATTTTTACAAATTAAAAATAAAATTATAAGAAATAATTAAATTTCACTAGACATTTTGTTCTTGGAATTGAACGGGTTACATCAGCTGCTTGTCTATGCGGATGACGTGAATATGTTAGGAGAAAATCCACAAACGATTAGGGAAAACACGGGAATTTTACTGGAAGCAAGTAAAGAGATAGATTTGGAAGTAAATCCCGAAAAGACAAAGTATATGATTATGTCTCGTGACGAGAATATTGTACGAAATGGAAATATAAAAATTGGAAATTTATCTTTTGAAGAGGTGGAGAAGTTCAAATATCTTGGAGCAACAGTAACAAATATAAATAATACTCGGGAGGAAATTAAACACAGAATAAATATGGGAAATGCGTGCTATTATTCGGTTGAGAAGCTTTTATCATCCAGTCTGCTGTCAAAAAATCTGAAAGTTAGAATTTATGAAACAGTTATATTACCGGTTGTTCTTTATGGTCGTGAAACTTGGATTCTCACTTTGAGAGAGGAACATAGGTTAAGGGTGTTTGAGAATAAGGTGCTTAGGAAAATATTTGGGGCTAAGGGGGATGAAGTTACAGGAGAATGGAGAAAGTTACACAACGCAGAACTGCACGCATTGTATTCTTCACCTGACATAATTAGGAACATTAAATCCAGACGTTTGAAATGGGCAGGGCATGTAGCACGTATGGGCGAATCCAGAAATGCATATAGTGTTAGTTGGGAGACCGGAGGGAAAAAGACCTTTAGGGAGGCCGAGACGTAGATGGGAAGATAATATTAAAATGGATTTGAGGGAGGTGGGATATGATGATAGAGACTGGATTAATCTTGCACAGGATAGGGACCGATGGCGGGCTTATGTGAGGGCGGCTGTGAACCTTCGGGTTCCTTAAAAGCCATTTGTAAGTAAGTAAGATCGATATGTACTGCCAATATCATTTTGACAGTTTATATCGTTTACACTCTGTATAACATTTTCTGTATTCTCGTTCTAAATCCTATCGTCATATTTTAAGAGAATTTTCTCCTTGAATATATGTGCACGGAATTGAATACTAGGGAGAAGGAAGTTGGTAGCACTGGTCAAATACATGTGACTTGTGACAACTAAATGCTGAAGGTTTCATAAATTTATTTTACCCTCCAAATATTTTGTGGTATTAGTCTCTTCTAGGAATATTATAGAACAAGACTTCATACCTCGTTGCTTTAGCGAGAAACCGTCAACTGAGCTACAGCTGGGACTGTGTGGTGGTAGGGGGCATGTATTTGTGTGTGGAGCTCTGAGAATGAGTCATTCTGTGTTGGTTGCTTGCAGACTGAGGTTGTACTGCCGTGACGACCCGTCTTCAGCACCGGCCGTGGACAGCAGCAGTTCTCCATCACGACCAGTGGCACAGGAACGGCGGCAAAACTCTCTCGCCGCGGTAACCTCCTCATGAGACGGCCTTCCCCGCAGCTGCTCAGGATTGGCCGCGCCCCCAGGAAAAAGAGATAGCCGACTCGACTCGCGCGTGTTTTTTTGTGCGATTTGTAGTAAATCGAAGTGTGTGCTCGAACTCCAGACAATATGAGTGGTGAGCGACCAAGAAAGTCTTCTTTGAAAGAGGAGAAGACGAAGAAGCCCTCCTTCCTCGATAATGCGCCGAGGAAGATGTCCTTGTTTGAAGACAAAGGAAGAAAAGGTTCTTTGCTGCCTGAGGACCGGCCCAGAAAGCTTTCTGTTCTCCGACCCCTGAGGAGGAATAGTGGGGTAAGTACATATATACATATATATTTTTTTAATTAGTAGTACTGTATTCGCCAAGAACTTGGTATAGCTACACTACGTAAGCTTACTGTCCGTTACTCAGGAGAAGACGAGCGGAAAGAATGTGACCTTCTTGACTATCGCTGTTGATTATTATAAACATCGCTCAGATAAGCATCCCAGTAGACAGGTTATTACTCGTACAGGAAACATGAGTAACAATGCGTATGGAAATTAAAGCGAAGTTGAACAGAAGGCGACCTAATGTTTCCGCTTACTGCAGTACAAATATTGCACTTGTCGTACGTTATCTGTTCACATCCCTCCCTCCTCAGTCCGCTCTCGTCTTTCCCTGAGTCACCGACAGTAGGCCTACATGGTAATATGTCGTTGCGCAACACTTCTAACGCTTTTGCTATCCCTATGGTTTCGTAGTATAATATGTTTGAAACCGTCAGAAACAGCTGTAGAAACAATATCTGTAATTGCTGGTGTGGGAAGTCATACCTGTGTAGATGTGTGTTGGGGATGTATTGTGTAATTCTTTGCCAGAAATAATTTTTAATATTTTTGTTCTTCTACCGTCAAAACCTATAAGGCCGAGCAATCTGGGTATGTATGATCTAGGGTAACACACAGGGACATATGTTTTTCTTAACGTTTATTCTTCTGGTACTTATTACAAAATTTGTGTATTTTGTAAGAAACTTTCTAAGCTCTGAACTTTCCAATTTATATAAAGCAATATCAGATGAAAAAAAAAGCTATGCATAAATCTGGGTAATATTCAGACCTTTTTGAAAATGCGATATGTGAAGAAAGCTACTTCACTTTTAAAAGAACTTGTCTAGAAGCTGAACGTGGAGCTGCCATTCTGTGTTTATTACCTGCTAAATGCTGGAACACTTGAGATCGCTCATCCGCATCTACAGATTTCCCACATTTTTGACAGAATATAATTTTTCCATCACTTGCAAAAATTCCACTAAATTCAGCAACATATTGCTACAAACGGGAATGAACACTTGACTCGACTTTCGGCATTATATCACCAATCATCTCACTTATGTATACCGGTACCTACTGCATAAAGAGTCTGAATGAATTAAGCCAACACCTCCGGCTGCAGAATATTCGAGTCGAATGCATTGTTTCAGCTGTCATTTCACAGATTCCCCTTTGAGAGTCCGAGAGAACATGTGAAGTCAACGTCATGATGCAATATAGGCTATAGAAGAAAGAAATTCATTCACATTGTGCAAATCTGGCTTTCAGGTATAGCTCCCTCTGAAGCTAATTTGAATAATGTCAAGGGAAAAATTATTCCGGGACCGGGTATCGAATCCGGGACCCTTCGCTTAGCGCACGAATGCTCTACAGATTGAGCTACCCAGGAACTACACCCGACACCGTCTCATTTTTCCCTTGAAATTATTCAAATATGCTTCACAGGGAGCTACCCAGGCACTACACCCGACACCGTCTCAGTTTTTCCTTTTATATCCATACAACTCAAGTGGGCTGACAAGGCCACCTTTGAGTGCACACAAATTCTGAGTGACTTGAAATGTGGCTTTCTGTTAACGTACCTTCAGTGACGTATATATTATGCAAATCTGGCTTTCAGGTATAGCTCCCTGTGAAGCATATTTGAATAATTTCAAGGGAAAAATGAGACGGTGTCGGGTGTAGTTCCTGGGTAGCTCAGTCTGTAGAGCATTTGTGCGCTAAGCGAAGGGTCCCGGGGTCGATATCCGGCCCCGGAACAATTTTTTCCTTAATTATTCATTCACATTGTTTTTTCATTAATATGCAATATGTAAGAGTTTTTGGCTTTAATTAAAAAATTAGAACAAAGAATAAATGACAATTTATGCATTCATAGCTAAATTATTTAAAATAAGTATTTATATAAAAATATTTCAAAAATATGTATTTTATGTGAAATAAAATGCCGTACATAAATCACGTGTTCTAGTTCGAAATTTTTGTGGGAGTTACGGTACAGTCTTTTATCTAAAATCAAATATATGTTTATTTACATAAAAATTCGTTCCCAAATGATTATACTGTATACCTTCTTTTTCATATGAACTCAAAGCCAATTTGATGAGAGCGATTACGTTAATAACCTTTCGATGACAATTGTCTCACTTCATCTCTGCGACGATAACCTGACTTTTTTTTTGTGTGTGCCTATGCGTGAAAATACAGCATTTTGAACAAGAAAACTGACACTGAAATTAAGACTTCTTGCATTGAGTGCTCTGCACTCACTTTTCGCATGTTTTCTGATAAACTCATCTAAACAAGAACATTTTTTTTTTACAATTAACACTAGAAAAAGAAATAATAATGTCCCGCGCCGTTGCGTCGTGGTTTAAGGCATCTTGCCTAGACTCGTGTTATGGAATGCGCGCTGGTTCTAGTCCTCATGGGGAAAGAAATTTTCTCATAAAATTTCGGCCAGTGTATGGGACTGGTGCCCACCCAGCATCGTGATGCACTTGGGGAGCTACGATAGGTAGCGAAATTCTGTTAAGAAAGCCAGCTATAACGGCTGGGGGGAATCATCGTGCTAACCACACGATACCTCCATTCTGGTGGGATGATCGTCCACCTCTGCTTCGGCATGTGGCCATGAGGACAGCAACCGGCTGGTCCGTCATGGTCCCTCATGGGCTGTCGTGCCACGGATTTTTAATAATAATAATAATAATAATAATAATAATAATAATAATAATAATAAAGGACAATATAATTTCAGCTGCAGAGATTCTAACCCAAGACCTTATGAATGCTAGTCTGTCGCTTCTACAGGTCAAGTTAAGAGGTGGGAACTGTCGTAACTTGTTTGCCGAGCATTTCAATGATGTAGGCTATGCATATAGGCCTACTGTACATTTATCCTCGGGGGTATGTGCACCCCAAGTTTAGAACTACTCATTTAAAGTGTGTATGTACAAGCAGTCAACGCATTCTCAGAGTATAATCATGAGTTTATAGTTCCTTGTTACGGGAGAAATAAAGATTCTCTTAGGTTTGTCCACACATTTCAACACTTTGACGCATTTCCTTATAATTACGGGCAAATGTGTAAGCCCATATGTTTTTCTACAAAAGCTGCGTCCCTTTGAGGCATCTCTTTTACACTGCAAATGACAGGAACTGGATACCGGGAATGCTTAATATCAACGATTCCGTGTCTCTACACGCTCTTCTGGCAATAAGCGGATATAGTTTCCTTTATTATTTTAATTAATGAAGTTTTGTCGGCAGCAATTAGAATATAATGTGGGTGGAAAAATAATTACATCCTGACGACTAATGGTGACGGAACTCTTTGGAACGAAACTGCTGTGGAATGTTCTAATAAAATGCTCTTTCAGTTCTGTGAGGTAAACTGATTACATTGTTAAGAATTTTAAAATACCAGTATATACATTTACAGAGTCTTCTACAGGGACATCATTTTATTTTACTTCAATTTTTATTGTACCTGAGTTTTTTAATGTACTTCACTCCCACCCCTTCTACTAAGGAAGTTCCAACTCCACACAGAACCAAGACCGCAGATAGTAAGCAGTACTGAGTTACTGAGTATAGTACGTTCCAGAAATATGTTCGCGTTTTCCAGTGACGAAAGAGCTTTCAATATTGAATCATATTTTCGCACAGGTACTGTCCGTTTCCCTACGTCGCATCCCGATTTCCCCCACCTGCTTCTGCTCGCCCCTCTGTAAAAGCTGGGCTGTCTTAGCTCTTTTCTGAAAACATTAATTTCTCTTAGGAATTGGAAGTTTACGTAATATTATACAGCTGTTTAATTTAACTTAAATAAAAGGGCCTCGTTAAGTAATTAACTGTCACGTGATTTCCCCCCTTTCTACAATCCTGCGGCATAACCATTTGAACGGACAGTAGATAGCATGTCTGAGTAATTTTATATTTTCGGGTCGGGCAGAAGTGAAGATTGAATTTACAGTACGTAGAGTAGGTACAGAATTATTTCAACATAAGTTACTAGTACGAAAGACGAAACTGGCAATTGGAATTAGATGCAATAGTCTATAGTGCGATAATATGCACAAAAGAACTGAAGCCTGTATCAAAATGAACGGCCACCATTTTCAAAATTGTGTTCAAATATTCATATTATGATTATTTTTCAATTTAACTTCTTTCTCTATATTGTACGCTAATGTGCTGTAGACAGTATAATATACACTGCATAATGAATACGTTCGCATGGATAACTCACTTCGTGAGTAAAAACACTTATTCTTAATACAGTACTGTACTTTGATTAAAGAAAAACCTAATGAAAATTATCAAACTCAAAATCGCGATATTTCCTAGTTTACGTAAATGGATGAACTACTTTTCTTCCATCCTATACCTAGTAGATTGATTTGTTTTTGTTTTACGCCAGTATCATCGAACTCCAGTCTTGGAGGGGGGAGCAAGCGGTGTTTCCGGTTCTCCAAAGGTATAGACAGGTTGATATTAAAAATGTTAGTAAAAATAAAATGATGTCTCTGTATAAGTCGCCCGGATATCTATGCTCTTTGTTTCTGTTGGCGGGATGAGAGGTATCATTGGCGGTTTAAGAGCAATAAGAGTGTTTAGCGGCGAATTATACTCTTACGTCACGAGTATATGACATCGTGTACTTGATTCCAGTAAGACGTGTTGGAAGTCGTCGGTCTCTATAGTTATGCAGTATCATACGACACAGTATGGTATGTTACAATTTAGAACAGAATTTATAAATCAGTTATATTACCGGTTGTTCTTTATAGTTGTAAAACTTGGACTCTCACTTTGCGAGAGGAACAGAGATTAAGAGTGTTTGAGAATAAGGTGCTTATGAAAATATTCGGTGCTAAGAGGGATGAAATTACAGGAGAATGGAGAACGTTACACAACACAGAACTGCACGCATTCTATTTTTCACCTGACATAATCAGAAACATTAAATTCAGACGTTTGAGATGGGCAGGGCATGTAGCACGTATGGGCGAATCCAGAAATGCATATAGAGTGTTAGGTGGAAGGCCGGAGGGAAAAAGACCTTTGGGGAGTCCGAGACGTAGATAGGAGGATAATATTAAAATGGATTTGAGGGAGATGGGATATGATGATAGAGACTGGATTAATCTTGCTCAGGATAGGGACCGATGGCGGGCTTATGTGAGGGCGGCAATGAACCTCCGGGTTTCTTAAAAGCCAGTAAGTAAGTATTGCTTGCAAAGAATAAATTCTAATGATTTATATAGTTTGAATTAAAAAAGTCACAGAATTTAAAGCAAAAAGTTTCTTAAAACTCAGTGTTAGAATGAAAATTTCGTCTATTTTTTTAACAGTGACTGTCAAAATCCTTTAATTTAAGTGGATAGATTTTGAATCCATAGGATTCATATGTGAATTAATGATGGCGAAATCAGTCCGAGGTCCAACGATGAAAGTTACCCAGCATTTCTGCTTCAATATGTTGAGGCAAAACCCCGGAAAAATCTCAACCAGGTAACGTATCCCAACCAGGATTTGAACCAGGGCCCGCTCGTTGCACGGTCAGGCGAGTTAACCGTTACTCCACAGCAGTGGACTAATACATATTAGTCTGAAATGAATATTTTTCTAAAAATTAAATCATTTTATCTAAATACTGGCACTGTTTTAGTCGGTGAGTACTATTCCTACGTTTCTGATTTTTACTCTTATTAGAGAGTGATGATGCAATACTTACATCAGTTTTTTTTTTTTAATAAAATCGGCGTTTTTCTTGCAAATTAAATGAAAACTTTAACACATATCGTTATATCCTGTCATTAGGAAGTCTGACGACACTACTGCACTGACTAAGGGACAGAATGCTGCTATTGAGACCAACTGCGTGTGTGTATTCGTAGGTGTGAACTGTTAGTTGCAAGCGCTGATAAATCTACATTTAATTTCCCGGAAACTCTTCAAAGTTTTCAGTGCCGTTAAATGTAGAAGAGCAGTTACATAACCCAATATTATCTGGGGTGTACGAAAAACGGACATAACTGAATTGAATTAAGATATTGTCAACATTTTGTATTATTACACTTTTAATATAGCAGTCGTCCAGGTTCTTTCTAGCAGACTGACGAGAGATTTTTTTTTAATATCGCATCTTTCAGCGAAATCTCATAGTGAGCTAATCACACTCAACATTGTCAGAATACTTCCTTTCTTCAATTTCTTGCCTGAGATACAGTATGGCACATGTTGATCTCCATCCATCCTGTATGCGCCAGCTGCTTTCTGATCTGAGGGGACGATGCAGTAACCGCAATGAGTTTTAATTTCGAAAGGAAACCAATACTGAGGAAATCGCGGCTCTATGAGCAATTTACAAATTTCTTAGAACGATGATTCTATGCCGGGTTTTCCACGCAAAAGTGAACAAAAGTTAAGATGCAATGAGAAGTCCTTGTCCTTGAATATGTATTAAGAATTTGCACAATTCTCTTGCGTTTATCTTATTAATGATCGAGAGAATGAGGTAACTCGCAGCCGAATTGGAGAACGTTATCTTTACTTAGTATTGCCATGACTGTCATGTTTATTTCATAACTTCGGATAAAAAAGGATAAGTTTTCTGTTCTATAGGTTTTGTCAGGTGTCGTCATCTTGTATGGTACCAGAGATGGAGCTTCAGGAAAGACGATCAGATATTTTCTCATCATAGCGGCTGGGATGTAGATTTTATCTGAGTAGGCCTACTTCGATTTTATTTATCGTTATGTCAAAATGTGTGCAATTTAATAAAAAATCAAGGATAAAGTGTATAAAGTAGGCTACTGTATGTATGTTAATCTACAACACGAGACCTCCGCTATCCCTACCTTACCACAGACAGCTATTACAAGGAGTTTCCTTGGCCCTTCAAATCCATTGTTAACAACCAGATGAAATTAGTGAATTTCTGATCCAATACCTAACGTGTTAAATACAAGACTATGGAGGACATTAAGAAAGTGTAAGCATTATTCATTAAATTTACGAAAATATTTTATGGTACTGATTACCCGATTTTTCGATTAAGCGTTCAGCCTACTCCCTTCATTACCACGGATAACAGAGGTTTTACTGTATTTTGTTGAAGAATGCTTCAGTGATGGTAAAAAAATGTATCTTAAGCATGGACGTCGCTAATTGAAAGCCGAATTGATTGTAAGATCTTGAATTGAAAGTAAATAAATTAGATCTAAATTGACTATGGAGAGAACTAGGGGCATTAAACACAAGGACTATTGGAAAAATAGTAAAAGCGAGGACAAACGAAATTTCGAGACAGGATATCTTTCGTAATATTAAGGACCTAGGTTTACTAAAATACTATAGGGAGATTAAAACGTTTTGGGAACAGGAAGAATATATTATCACAGTCTAGTATATACAATCACGAAGCTCAATACTTAGTAAATATGCATCCATGGATAGTTGCTCACCGCTAGGATTGCTACTATCGCCCCATTACAGACAATGCAAAATAGTACCGACACAGTATATTGTTCCTAGCACCCTCAAAACTCAAGCTTCGTGATTGTATATACTAGACCGTGATATCATACATTCAAGAGAAGAGAGAACAGGAATGGCATAGTGGATCCTATTAGATATCTGGAGGCTCAAGAATAAGAGAGGGAACTTAGAGAAAAAAGTCCATTATGCGGACAAGCGGAAGGTACCGTACATATAGCTTTAAATTGTGCGGCAATTAATGATTTGAGAAATTTGTGACTGGGTAAAATTTTTTGAACTTAAATGCTATAATTATATTTAAAACAATGAACGGGCCCCTAAATGCTAGCAATCTAAATAAATTATGAAAATTCTATTTAAAGTTAAAATTAAGTAGGAAAAGAAGGTTAAAGCTCTGGCTGAAATAGGTTTATACACAGATATTGATTATTCGGACTCGATATAAAGCTGTGAAAAGTATACAATTAAAATATCGAAAGGGATCTTATCGAATAACAAAATAATTTTAAATTTTGTTATGGAAGCTAGTGATTATCAACAGTAATCTTACTAGAGGTTTTGATTTATCTAGAGAAAATTAAAACTCAAGTGGGATTTAATTGACTATTACACTATTAGAAGAAAGTATATAAAGATTAGAAGAAATAAAGTACTGTAATACAATGAAATATTAATTGACTTACCAAAATTCTATTCCACTAATGTTAGCTTCACCAAAACGTTTGAACGGTACCGCCATTTTCAGTCGACTATCTATGCGGGAAACAAATGACGATCGCAAAGCATGTTTTATAGTATCGTAAAGAATTTGCAGTTTGAAATGTTGGCAAACACAGAAACAAATGCTAGGGTAGTGATAACAAATGCTAGGAAAGTGATAAAAAATAAACAAATGCTAGGTAAGTGATAAAATTGTGCGATAAGCAGCCATGATTGGTTGAAAGACGTCCTTTCGTACTGTTTTATTGGTCAAAAGTAGTATTACGTAGTAAAAGTGTAATGGTCACTTTAATTTTATTGGAAATGTCATAGACTTGCCCATGATTTGTCGAGATAAGTCTTCGTTGAATAGGTCAATTTTAATAAAAAGAGAAAAGTGAACCAGATAATATACTGACATGAGAATAGCGAGAAAACTGAGCACTGCAATGAACATGTGCATTTGCAGGACGTCACGCTTGAGAAGGGAACCGTAGTCTTGCACATTCGACTGGGCAGATCCAGAGTCCTTGAAACGAAAACGAGAGAACGCAATTTCGTACGGAGAAGTATTCTTTTACAAGGATTTTACGCATACAACCATGTAATTTATTTCCTCGAAGTGTATCATCAAGAGACAGTAATTACATTAATTTATCTGTTCATGTGATATGCATGGGTCTATGTCACTACAAGCTCTCAAAACAATTTCAAAAATAGCTATCGTATATACTGCTATCTTCGTATTAGAGTAATCAGAATTTATATCACAGAATTTGACTATTCTCAGTTAGATTTTTAGTTTGAGCATTTAAATTTCGAAATATTTTCTGAAAGGAACCATGAGGTTCAAAATGGTTTAAAATACTTTCGATGTTTATGATCTGTACTAAGCGATGCACTTGTGCCACGCCTATCACGTGACTCCCTTGTTCGTGAATTTCTGGTGTTGGCTCATATTTTTTAATCAATGAGAACATAGCTAACGAAGGAGACAATTTAATACAGATTATCACCATATGATTACCTTTACTTAAGTGACACACTATACGTCTTCCTGCTAACAACCATTAGTAAAGAAATTAAACTTTTCTTATAGGCCTATAACGTGAGAAGCTAAAAGGAAGTATGTCAAAAATTTCCACTTTGAAATATGATGAGATGAATGTTCCGCTCTTTCTAAATGTTCCCCCTTTCTAAACAGTACCAAAGTGATATGGAACGTGGTATTACTTATTTAATTTAAATTACAGAAACTCAATTTAAACATTGTAATAAACCACTTAAACCTATTATGTGAGAATTGTAATTTCAAAATTTCTTACAAGAAAATTAAGAAGAGGAAGATACTCAATATGTTTTGAGTGCATTATAAATGACAATATATTTGAAAAAATATCTCATTTTAACTTCTTAGGTTGTGATATAAGTCAAGAACGAGAAAAAGATGTATATAACAAACTTAAATTCCAAATCATGTGTGGTACAATTTCAGAGAACATTAAAAAATAAAACAAGACAAGAAACAAAGTTAAAGTTTTATAAAGTAATGGCCACGCCTGTTCTAACCTATTGAAACGAATCATGAACTTTAACCAAGAAAGAACAACAACGGATACAAACTGCTCAGATGAAATTTTTAAGAAAGGTAAAAGGTTGCACATTAATGGATGAAATATGAAATGAAAATGTAAGGACAGAATTTAATATATTTTTCATTAATGATTGTATAGAAGAAAACAAACAATGGATATACTGTAACATATTGGAAGAATGGAAAAGGACAAAATAGTAAAACATATACTAAAATATATACCAGACGGAAGACGAGAATTGGGAAAGCCAAGAAAAAATGGCCGGAGTGAAGACGGTACAGGCTGCAAGCCTAATTCCTGATAGTGAAGAAGAAGAAGAAGAAAAAGACGAAGAAGAAGGAGTTTAAATATATGTGACTTGCGTCCTTTTGCTAGCAATCAACAGACAGATTTTCACACTTAGTCACTTACTGTCTTCGAATATACTGTAACATATCGACAAATAAATATTCATTTATTATTTTATTTATTCATTCATTTATCATTTATTCATTTATTCGTAATTAATTCATTTATTAATTCCTTCATGAATTATCTATCTATCTATCTGTCTGTCTGTCTGTCTGTCTGTCTGTTTGTTTGTTTGTTTGTTTGTTTCTTTGTTTAGTACTCATGGTCATGGCGCATTAGACGCAATCCATTTCTCAATCCATCACTCGCTATAGGCCTACTTCCTATTACTGTCTAATCTATATTTATATCTTGTGTATTTATATGACTTAGGGTAAATTAGGGTCTGTTGGACAGTCGGGCATGTTGGACACTTTATACTTTAACGTGTTACCTCGCCACTTGTGGGCACCTCATTCTGCTAGAAGTCAATGACGGAAGTAGCCACGAGTGGGGCTACTGCAGTCATTGACTTCTAGCAGAATGAGGTGCCCACAAGTGGCGAGGTAACACGTTAAAGTACAAAGTGTCCAACATGCCCGACTGTCCAACAGACCCTAATTTATCCTACACTTTTACTACGTCATACTACTTTTGACCAATAAAACGGTACGAAAGGAAGTGTTTGAACTCGTTGGTTTCAACCAATCCTGGCTGTTTATCGCTACAATTTTATTACTTCCCTAGCATTTGCTTGTTTTTATCACTTCCCTAGCATTTGTTTCTTAGTTTGCTAGTATTTCAAACTGAAAATTCTTTATGGTACTGTGAAACATGCTTTGCGATCGTCATTTGTTTCTCGCATAGACAGTTAACTGAAAATGGCGGCTCTGTTCAAACGTTTTGGTGAAGCTAATAATTAGTGAAATAGAATTTTGTTAAGTCAATTAATAATTCATTGTATTACAGTGTAAATAAGTTTAAGTAAAATTTTGTTTTTATGCTCAATGTTTTGATTCTGTACTTCTGCGTGTTCTTCTAAGCTAATGTTGGATTTCGGGTCGGGCTCGGGTGATAATTAAAGAGTGTGATACCAAAACGCGTTAAGTCCGTTTTTATGAAAGAACTGGGCTAGTTTTTGTATCTACCGGTCTCCGGACTGAGCGAGTTATGCACAATAACACAACCTTTAAGACAAGGATTGTCATTTTTTTGGAAGAAAACATGCTTAAAATATGGTAGAAGGCTCAAACATAAGCATATATGAAAACTAAAAATGGCCAAATGGACTTAGCTCGTTTTGGGATCACACTCTTCATTTATAAGCTAATATCGGGTTTCGGGTCTGGTTCAGATCGGGCTGAGTAAGATTTTCTGCCCGTGCAGATCTCTATTGTATACACTGTTTTCTGAATACCATAATTGTTACTGGAAACGCCTCTTTAGTTGAGAATTCAGGTCAC
Organism: Periplaneta americana; assembly: GCF_040183065.1. Taxonomy (NCBI): domain Eukaryota; kingdom Metazoa; phylum Arthropoda; class Insecta; order Blattodea; family Blattidae; genus Periplaneta; species Periplaneta americana. Next base: position 51,533,656 of record NC_091122.1, read on the forward strand.
ATAATTAGTCTTGCCCACAACACTAAACGTGTGTTTATAGCTGCCGATTCATACACCGAGTTGTAGACACATTTGAGCTGTGATGTAACACTTCTCCGAAATAATTAACATTGCCGGCTATTAACATGAGTGGCGGAATGACAAGCGGTATATCCAAACACGTCTTTATTTACACAGTCTCAAGTTGAGATAGCAAATCCGAGAAACTGCTTTGTTTACTATCTTACGTCTGCAACATATGAAATCGGTACCGTTAATCCTATACCAGTAATACGCTTTTTCATTCCCACGAACAAACAAAACTTTTGCCCACGTATTATAGCTGAGGAGGCAAGACCTGGCATGTGAGCTTGCGAGAAATGAAAGAAGGATTAGAGAGAGAGAGAGAGAGAGAGAGAGAGAGAGAGAGAGTCTTTCAGGATAGTTAATATTATACGAATCCACTGACACGGAAGTTCATCTCAGACAAAAACTTATCTTCCCCCTCTATATCCATTGATGATATAGCCAAGGCACATGACAAGGTCACAGGACAGGTCTTGCCTCCTCTACTGTATATCGTTGGGAGAAAAGATACTGTGTCAATTATTGGTTTCAAGCACCGAGCTACAGGAAGTACTTCGTTTGTCCATCGATCTTTTAAAAACAAAATCCTCAGCGAAACCGATCCATGTGTGATTTCAGTGTAAGTCACACATAAGCTGCTTTCTCATTATGAATTTCATACAGTACAATATGTCATTAGCAAAGCTCGGAACTTGGGGACTTGTGTGTCGTGCGCTTGAGTAAGTTACAGGTACAGCGTACACAAAGCTCAAGCTGCAAGTGCTCAGGGACAGTCGTATGTACTAAGAAAGTGGTCACATCGAATGGCAAGAAGACGAACGAAGAAACTGTGTCTTGTCGAATGGGTGTTATGGAAGTTTGAAAATACATTTCTTAAATTTTAGGTACAGAATTTCGTGGAGGAATTCTGAGAAGATACATTATTTTCTTCTAATGCAGAGTTTATATTTTGTAAGTTGTGTCACACATAAACTAAAGCTGGAAACGGGCATTCATTGAAAGACATTGCAGTCCTTTAAATTGATGGAAAATTTGTCCATAGCCATGGATCAAGTCGTAGAGGGACCTTCCCTAGTAGTGATACACTAATTGAAAACTATTTGCGAGAAAAATTTAGGATATACTTATCTTTCTCAGATACGAGATCTGCTGAAAATCGAACAGGAAACAGTGACAGTGAAAATATTCAGTATTTTATTTAGGCCCAAGACTTTATAATAAAATTTGAAACCTTTTTCCAAATTTGAAATTTTTTAAAATTGAAACTTTTAAAAAAGAAATTTGTAAAATTATCCATGATATATAATAGTAACAAATGTACTTTTTTATCTTTTATTTCTATCAGCTATATTCATGTTTTTATTGAATATCACTGGCTTCTGTCGGATTGTCAATTTGTATTAAATGTGTATTTTTCTCTCGTTTTCTCTTTCTTCTTTATTCTTGCTCTTGTGTTGTATTTATTGGTTTGAATTAAGTTACTTACTGTATTTAGTAAAGTGTCCTTGTAAATTTTATGTTATATTATTCACTAAGACCAAACCGTACACGAGCCTGGCTCTTACGGTAGTGGCTAGAAACATTTTTATTTTATAAATGCAATTTTGTACTCACTAGGTAGCTAGTTAAAATAAATAAAATAAAAAAATTTAAGTTTGCTCCCGTCACTTCATGTGACGTGGAAATAAGTTTCCTTCGTTTCAAATCATGTTTAACTAACAGACGAAGAATTTATGGGCTCGAAAATCTTCGAATGCATGTAGTCATACACTGTAATGAAATGTACAGAGCAGAACTGTAAATTTGATGTATTTTGCATGTTTATTTATATATATATATATATATATATATGCTATAAAATTACGTGTTTCAACCTATCATAATATTATCATTATGTTGTTCCAGCCAGGAACCACTTTTATAGCAGACCTGACAGTACCTCTGTGCTGGAAGCGGGAGTTTGTTGACATTGAAGTCCGGTCGCTTAGCCACGTGCAAAGACACAAGTCCCCAAGTTCCGAGCTTTGGTCATTAGGAAAGTTCAGTATAACAGACAGGGTTTGGAATTCAACGGGTTACATCAGCTTCTTCTTTATACGGATAACGTGAATATGTTAGGAGAAAATCAACAAACGATTAGGGAAAACACGGACATTTTACTTGAAGCAAGTAAAGAGATAGGTTTGGAAGTAAATCCCGAAAAGGCAAAGTATATGATTATGTCTCGTGACCAGAATATTGTACGAAATGGAAACCTAAAAATTGGAGATTTATCTTTCGAAGAGATGAAAAAATTCAAATATACTGGAACATCAATAACAAATATAAATGACACTCGGGAGGAAATTAAACGCAGAATAAATATGGGAAATGCCTGTTATTATTCGGTTGAGAAGCTTTTATCTAGTCTGCTGTCAAAAAATATGAACGTTAGAATTTATAAAACAATTATATTACCGGTTGTTCCGTATGGTTGTGAAACTTGGGCTCTCACATTGAGAGAGGAACAGAGATTAAGGGTGTTTGAGAATAAGGTTCTTAGGAAAATATTTGGGGCTAAGAGGGATGAAATTACAGGAGAATGGAGAAACTTACACAACGCAGAACTGCACGCATTGTATTCTTCACCTGACATAATTAGGAACATTAAATCCAGACGTTTGAGATGGGCAGGGCATATAGCACGTATGTAGGAATCCAGAAATGCATATTGTTGTTGTTTATTATTAGTAAAATAACACGTACAAAAATAGTCTTAATTCTTCCCTGAAGGAGTAAAAACTCGTGCTTATGTAAACACATACTTAACACAAACAAAGATAATTATTTGACACAAAGTGGGTCAAGGAAAAAAAATTATAAGAATAAATTAACTTTAAAAAAACAATTTGAATTTTAACAATTTAAATCATACAAATACATACACATATTAAATCAACATATAGGCATTCTTTAACAATTAAATTCCTAACGTTATTTTTGAAATTTCTGATATTAAAATTTTCCAAATTTGGGTATTTTTCAATTATTTTATTATGTAGGCCTAACTTTGGATCAAACTAGGTACCATGGCTAAGAGCTGTGCTTGTGAAAACTTTGGTTCCTCTAGTCGTATAAAATCGGATCTTTTAGTTACATATTTATGATGAAACAGTATGAATTTATTACGATTTTTATGTGGTTACATTCTTTGAGATAGATACGGCGAAATTTTACTTCGTATCTATAAGCGAAATTGAAATCGGGTTTTACCCATCATGAACTTCTCATTCATGGATAAGAAAAAATATTACATCATTATCAGTGGGAAACGGTATTATATGATAATACTGATATAATTTCAGGGAAGGAATCTCTAACTTTTCCTTGTTATGCATTGCTAAATTTAATCACAGATAGACCGATTTAACTTAAACAGATAAATATATACGTATTAAATATGACGTCTGATTAGTGTAACATGTAGCTAATCGGCGATGTAGGAAAGGAACTAGCCACCCTACCGCATTATCTCCTGGCCTAGTTGCCTCATAAGTGATGCCTTCATGTTATCACTTGTGAGGTTCAGATCTGTCTTCGGACAGTTGATTGGACCAAAGAAATAGTAGGCCTATTATATTATATTATTAATTTTTCATTCTTAGTTTCTGCCCAAGGACAGGTCCTTCACTGCAAACCCAGTAGGCCCTATTCTCCAATCTTCCCTCTTTTCGGCCTTTCTCTTAGTCTTCGCTTACGATCCATATATCTTAAACTTGTCTATCATCTGATATCTTGTTGTGCCTCGAACTTTTTTCCTGTTCACCGTTTCTTCCAATGCATCCTTAAGTAGGCAATTTCTTCTCGGCCAGTGGTCCAACAATTTTCTTTTTCTCTTCTTGGTTAGTGTCAACACTACTCTTTCTTCATCCACTCTTTCTAGGACAGCTTCACTGTATATTTTGTCTGTCCATTTCACACACTCCATTCTTCTCCATATTCTCATTTCAAATGCTTCCAGTCGTTTTTCTTTACTTCGTCTCAGTGTCCATGTTTCTTCCCCATACAATGCCACGCTCTTCACAAAGCACTTCACTAGTCTCTTCCTTAGTTCTTTTTCTAGAGGTCCGCAGAAGATGCTCCTTTCTCTAATTAAAGCTTCCTTGGCCATTGCTATCCTCCTTTTGACTTCTGACTGCAGTCCTAGTTACTACTTATAGTGCACCACAACCTTTGAATCTGCCTACTTGTTTTGCTGCCTCATTTCCAATTCGCATACTTAGGGGAGAGTTGGGTAGTATCGGACATCGGGTAATATCGGACAGTGCGTTTCTTTCATCTACCACCATATGGTAGTACCTGAATGACATGGTTACGTTTCTCTATGCGACATCACTTTCTCCTCTTATATTTCCTCCTCCTATCTTCCCCTTTACTGTGTTTTGTGGCCTGTACTTGGTGTGACGTCATCTTGGCGACCACTACTTTAGTCTTTAAGGGCCGTATTCATAGACATTTTTAGCGCGGGCTTCCGGTGGATGATCAGCGTTTTTCGTATTCATAAACAAGTGTTAGCGACAGGATATGATTTGAATTCTGTACTAGTAACCAGTGGATAGCCGGGGCTAGCTTAGTACGCTCGTAGCGCGTGCTGCGAAATGTCTATGAATAGCACCCTAGAATTTTAGAGTGTATTGATTATGTATGTATGTATGTATGTATGTAATGTATGTATGTATGTATGTATGTATGTATGTAATGTAATGTAATGTAATGTAATGTATGTATGTATGTATTTATTAACATTACAATTGGGTATACACCGGTGGCAGTGATATATAATATACAATAATACCATTACAATTATACAATAATTACAGCAATAAAAGAAAAATAAAGTAAAATAAACCTAAATTTATTTCTAACTATAAATAAATAGATGCAATAAACCTAGGACTATAAATAAAATTATTCTATAATAACGCCTGCAATAAGCAAAAGTAAACCTAACTTATAAGTACTTCTATTTCACCCAACTTTTATCAATTTAAGTAATTACATATCACCTTAATTAATTAAAAATCAACTTAATTACATATCATCTTGATTAATTACATATCACACTAATTTATTTACATATCAGCTAAATTACATATCATCTTAATTAATTACATATCAACTCAATTAATTACATGACACAACTTAGATCATTACACTGCTACATTTTCAGTCTAATCTTCTCAACTTTTCCTTAAATGTATTATGTTGTGTTATTTTAATTATATTCTGACGATCTCCGAACTGGAAACGCCGGTTCAAGGTCAAATAAAGGCAGAATTATCCATCTCTCCTAACTTCTATGTAGAATGGGGCGCAATCGGTCTCCTGTAAACTGAGAACGGTGTCGTAAGTCGATCAGAGCATGGTTCTAATCTACGTAATCAATTTCTTCCAATGCAGAATTAACCACAGGGGAAGTTCTATGCTCGTGCCTTGCGCATTTCATTATCTTTTCTTCTTCTTCTTCTCCTTCGTCTTCGTCGTCGTCTTCTTCTTCTTCTTCTTCTTCTTCTTCTTCTTCTTCTTCTTCTTCAAGTACCACTTAACATCTGATAATTTTTTTATAAATCATAAAAATTCATAATGTATTACTTTTTTTATTGGTTTAATTGTGTGATATTATTAATATTCTTTATTTTATTGAGTGTACACATTTACAAGTATCATAACTCTCCATTCAAAATTGTTGTTTACAAAACATCATTATCATCTAATACACGAAATATAGGCTTAATATAACAAATATGCAGTGGCTTGCACATTGGGTGTCACTAGCAAGTTTCTACTGGAGAATGATGATATGCTAGTTAGTTTTCCTATTGGCCTTCTAGCTGAGTACGATGAATAATGGAATAAGAGAGATTGTTGGTAGGGGAACCTGGAGTACCTCGTGAAAATCTATCACCAAACACCGCGATTGGCAAACTGACGCTCTAGCCGTCCAGCCTTTCTTCTGAAGGCTCGCCATCTAGACTTCTTTGGTCATTGGGATTCGAAGAATAAATAAATAGATGGATGGATGGATAGATATATAAATAAATCTAAAAATAAATAAATAAATAAATAAATTAATTAATTAAATAAATAAATAAATGAGTGAAATGTTAAAAAAAGTTATGTTTTATTTAACGACGCTCGCAACTGTAGAGGTTATATCAGCGTCGCCGGATGTGCCGGAATTTTGTCCCGCAGAAGTTCTTTTACATGCCAGTAAATCTACTGACATGAGCCTGTCGCATTTGTGCTTAAATGCCATCGACCTGGCCCGAGATCGAACCCGCAATCTTGGGCACAGAAGGCCAGCACTATAAGTGAGTGAATAAGTGAGTGAGTGAATAAGTGAGTGAGTGAGTGAGTGAGTGAGTAAATAAATAAATAAATATGATTTATTTAACGTCGCTCGCAACTGTAGAGATTATATCAGCGTCACCGGTGTGCCGGAATTTTTTCCCGTAGGAGTTCTTTTACATGCCAGTAAATCTACTGACATGAGCCTGTCGCTTTTAAACACACTTAAATGCCATCGACCTCGGCCGGGATCGAACCCGCATCCTCGACCATAGAGGGATTCGGAGATGGTATTCCAGGAGCGTGTGGTTACGAAATTGTCGCGTGTATGATTTTACTTTTATCAACAATAACGCATTCGTCTATTCACATGCTTCGCTGTTTGCTGTGCAAGCTTATGTTATGAAACAGTTTCGCAGAAAGATTGTTAAAGAACTAAGATTTGCTTTATTACTTGTCTTAAATAGTGCAGTGTATTTTGAGAACTTTACGTCTCTCCTGTGTGAATTATTAGCAGCGTTTGACGCCACCATAATTCTCGAGACGCTGTAAATGCTGACGCCACTGTTAACGCCCCGAACACCCACAATCTCGCATTCAATTTCACCAGCCAGCTTGTCGCAACAGTTATCAATGAAAGAGTTATCTTTCGTGATATAACTTCCATAAGCCCCAGCTCAGTAGTATTACTGTTCGGTCGATTCTGGAGTTCAGTTCGAAGTGTTGCTTTGAATACAATAGTTTCGTGTGATTATCTGCAAGTGTCACGAACAATACACGTTATCGCATGCAAGTCGATAACTCCTGTAGTTCTTGTGACTTTTAATGTTTACAGCTGCTAAAACAACCACTTCGGTAGGCTTTAAAACATAAGACTACGAAATTCTGCAGTTTGCTTTTTTTTTTTTCCCCCCCCCCCATAACGTTCAACGTGTTTTGGGGAATTCGCTATGGGAACTATCTACTGACGTTCAAAGATATCTGACCCTACTAATCGATAATGTTCGATAACTTGTTTGTGTAAGTGTCGCTTCTTTAGTTATTACTTCTATGAATAGATGGCGAAGATAGTAGTCACTATTGTTGCCAATTGTAGATAAATATACCCGTGCTATAGAATTCAATTCTTCATCCCACTCTACCGATTGTAAAACAACACCTGAGTTTGGCTGGAAACCGCTGATATTGTCTAGAGAGGGAGAGAAATAAATCGTCCGGCCTTAATTAAGGATGACCACGAGGATCCGGAAATTAATAGCAAATAAATATAATTAATTAAATATGAATATTGTTATGAAAGTAAAATGTAATAATTAAGCACCATTGATTATCAATTATAAAATAAAATCTTAGAAGATGGCCTTAAAATTATACTCATAAATAAAAGATTTTATTTAAAATTAGCAATCCTTAATTAAGACCTTCTCAGTGGTATAAATGAAATTGTATAATCTGCAGGGAATCTTTAAGAATTTGCGAGATGATTTTTCGAATTTCAAAAGATGGTATTGATAATAATTGTTTTAAAAATGATATGTAAATTTTGGTACATAACCCCGAGCACCAAAAAATAAACTTGTCACTGACCAATTGAAGAGAGGGATGTTATACATGGCACTAAGGTAGGGAACACAAGGCTCATAAATGGCCCTCTTTTCATGATCAACCTGATGAGCTTGGTTTAGATCTCTCACCATGCGTATAGTTGGTTCTGTGATAATAGCCTTTTGTTGTTGCCTGTTTTTTGCTATTATATCCGCTCTTCTGTGAGAGTCGTCTTCAGAAATACAGCGGACCTCTTCATGAACTTCCCAACTTTAATTTAATTTATGCTTAATCTACATTATCATTTTCACTGACACTTTTTAATGGCTGGTATAGCGCTGGCATTCTATGCCCGAGTTGCGGGTTCGATTCCGGGCCAGGTCTATGGCATTTAAGTGTGCTTAAATGCGACAGACTCATGTCAGTAGATTTACTGGCATGTAAAAGAATTTCTGCGGGACAAAATTCTGGCACACCGGCGACGCTGATATAACCTCGGCAATTGCGAGTGTCCTTAAATGAAACCTAACATTTAACATTTTTAACGGCTCGCAATAATGGTGCCACCTATTGAGAACTAGCAGAACTCTTTCAAAGTTTGTTAATTTTTCATATCTTTGGTTCTGACTTATCCCGTGGTTGGAAAGTTCGCTTACACGATCATAAAATCGTAGGCCGGATACCTTTGAACATCAGTGTACCTAGATATTATTAAAGATGTAGACCTAGGTGCATTTATATTTCGTTTTTATTTCGTCGACTGCCCTTGATTTTTTGTATTGGTTTTCGCGTTGTTATTATCAGAACGTATTACGGGAGAAAAACTTTTTGTCAGTATTTTGATATTCTGAAAAAATCTTCATAATCAGAAGAACCAGTAACCTTTACATTATTTAATGTTATAGAAAATAAATATTTCATAATGTATCTTGATTTATATGTTACGGTAAACCCTAATGAGAAGGAATCATGAAGTACACCCAGAAAATTTGACACAGCATAGTTCTGTCCATCACAAATTTTACTTTGACTCGCCGGGAGTTGCGCTCTCATCTCGGTGTGGAAAGCCAGCGTTCTGTCCATTCGGTTAACGCAAACATATCTGACAAGTAACATTCTGATGGGGGCAGATAAAAAAGTTATTTTTTTCTTCCACCATGTTAATAGTGTCAAAACAAGCGGGTATACAAATTTTTTCCACTCGAGGGCCGTAAAAATAACTTTCCCTGAAAGAAAGAAAACACAATTTCGTTGAAAAAAATATTGGAACAGATACAACCACTTCCGACCTATTTTTCAACATATTCCCCATTGAAATTGAGGCATTTGTCATACCATGGGGTCGACAGAGAGGTGCAGACTGCTGTCATACACTGGTTCCGATCCCAGGCGGTAGAACATGGGGGTATGACAGTTGATCCCACGGTATGACAAATGTATGTATGTATTTATTCACACTGCAATGGGTATATACCCGGTGGCAGTGGTAACTAATTACACTCAATAATGACAATAATAAACTTGTTAATTAAAATGCACTTATAATAATACCAATAATTAATACAAATAATTAATACTAATAATAATAATAATAATAATAACAATAATAATAATAATAATAATAATAATAGGGAATATCCTAAATTAAATGAAGCACGATCACTTAAAATAACATTTAAAATAAATCTAATTTGTATCTTAAATCTAAGTTCGAACTAAAACCCACGAGTATGATATGTTCATAACTGCACAAGTACCTTTCCACATTACACTCATTTCGCTGTCAACTCACTCACTGCACTGGAACTACGACACATTTCACCGATTCTATCCTGATTTCACTAACACTTCAAAAACATTTCACTGTTCAAATACTTTGCACTGCCACTATAAACTATAAAGCTTCCCTGACAGGAACACGTTTCACCGACACAACACACTTCACTGACACAACATAATTCTTCACTGATACAACACTTCAATAACAAAATATCATTTACATCCTTTACATACTGTGTATAATTATCGTCTATTAGTAAAGTCCTTAAGCCTATTTTTAAATACGTTTTTGGTTGTTGGTAAAGCCTTTAGTAAGTCTGCAGGTAAAGCATTCCAGTCCCTGATAGTACGATTGAGAAAAGAAAACTTTCCAGTGTCCGTCCTCTGTCTTCTTTCCCTCAATTTATGAGTGGTCGTTCCTTGAAGAGTAATTTGGCGGTTGCAACCTATTTTTTATTTCTCTCCAGGCAGGCTCACCTCTGTATGTTTTGAACAGTGCGCATAATCGAATTCGCGTTCTCCTGTCCTTGAATGTGTCCCATTTTAATGGTGAATTTTTCCGACAACACTTGAGAGCCCGTTTTTTAATCTTTTCCAGTGTCTTAATATGTTCTAATCTGTAAGGATCCCAACATGCAGCACCATATTCCATTACTGGACGTACTAGTGATTTATATGCAATCTCTTTGGATTTATCAGAGCCTTTTCATAGTACCCTCATCACAAAGTGTAACGCTCTCCATGCTTTTCCCGCTGTGTCCGTAACGTGTTCCCCCCAGCCGAGATCGCTGCTAAATGTTATTCCGAGGTATTTACATTTGTTCACTTCCGGAATGGTTTCACCCCCTAACGTATACGATGCGACTATTTTATTTCTTTTCCTTGTAAAGCTGATGGCTTTGCTCTTTAGAGAATTTATTTTCATTTTGTTGGCTATTGCCCAATCGTTTATTCTATTTAGGTCAGTCTGAAGAAGAGTAGTATCTTCATAACTTTTTATTTCCCTGTATACCATACAATCATCCGCGAATAAGCGAACCCTAGACAAGAGACAAAATGTCTCAATTCCGGTGGGGAATATGTTTAAAAATATCTCAACAATTGCTGTATCTCTGTCAATAAATCTTTCTTGAAATTGTGTTTTTTTCTGTAAACGGCTCCAGGGATACTCATTTTTTGCAGCCCTGACAATTGCGTTCGAGTGACCAAAATTTGTATTAGCAGTTGTTTTGACATTGTTATCATGTTAGAAGAAAAAAATTACTTTTTTATTGCTCCCATGAGAATGTTTACTTGTGAGCGAGAGCGGCACACGTGGTATACGCATTCATCTCGTCTTTAGTGAAGGGGAAGTCCCGAATCATACATAACACGTGGAGCCACAACACCATGTTTTAAGAGCGGTTTTTGGTGTGAAGATTTTCAGTAGTCTGTAAAGATGCTTCAGATATGAACCCATTCAAAGAATTAACCGTGTTCGCACTTTCTATGCTCTGTCTTCCCTGGTCGAGTGCAGAAGTAGAAAGGCTATTTAGCAACATGAATATAATTAAAAGCAAAATTAGAAATAAAATGGGGACAAAGGTATCACTGTGAATTTTAACAGTTAAGACTTCACTGAGACGGTGTGGTAAATGTTGCCATGATTTTGACTTGCCTGAACACACTGTTAAAAAAATCGGAGCAATGGAAACATACAAACCAGAAATTGCATGTGCTTCAACTTCCATAACTACGGCTGAAATTTAAGAAGAAGAAGAAGAAGAAGAAGAAGACGATGATAATGATTATGTAGAATCTCTTCTTTTGTAGTTTCGGCAAGTGTTTAATGATTATTTATAGTCTATTATTACTATTCTTAATATGTAATATTCATCTAAAAGTCTAGTGGGTTTTATGCCATATTTATTTATGTATTTATTTATTTGTTTATTTATTTAATCTGGCAGGATTAAGGCCATAAGGCCTTCTCTTCCATCCCACCAGATAGCACACAAAAACAAAGAAATACAGACGCTGGTGAAAATAATACAAATTAGATTAAAGCCCAATAGGGAGTCAACAGGGTCAAAAGAACACTGTAGAGCTCTCATCGAGCTAATACAAGGAAGAAAAAAGAAAAACAGAGATAGCAATGATGATAGTGATAACTAATAATAATAATAATAATAATAATAATAATAATAATAATCATAACAATAATAAATACATTACATATTAATTGTCAATTTTACAACAGCATAGTTAAGCCGAAGTTGCGCAACCTGACAGGTGTTCAAAAAGCAATTCCATGAACTAGAATGTGATTTTTTAATTTAAATTTGAATTTTGATATTGCCCGACAGTCTCTGACATGGTCAGGGAGAGAGTTCCAGAGGCGTGGAATAGATATGCTGAAAGATGATGAGTAGAAGGATGTTCTGTGCAGAGGAATAGGGAGAAGGTACATGTTCCGGGTTCGAGGTAGTGAAAGGTAAACAAAACGAGATGCTAGGTAAGAGGGTGTGGAGGTGTGGATGATTTTAAATAGTTATAAGAGAGAGTTGAAGAATCTTCTTTCTTTAAGTGGACTCCAAGACAACAATTCTAGTGACGGTATTACATGATCGAATTTTCTAATGTTACAAACGAAACGAACGCAGATATTGTGAACACGCTGTAGTCTATGGGCAAGATCAGTATTTAGATTCGTGAATAGAGAATCGCAATAATCGAAGTGGGGCATGACTAAAGTTTGGATCAGGTTCTTTTTAAGGCTGAGAGGTAAAACGTTGGTTAAGTGTCTAAGGGAATGAATTATGGAAAAAGTCTTCTTAGTGGGGTTTTTTTAGTGTTTAGTGTATTTCTGCAAGCTGGAGTTGGCAACGCTGCCTCAAATCTGCTTGACCGCCAAGTTACAACTTGAAGTCAAGTTGCTTCAAGCACTTGACTCCTGTAAACTATCCTCGTGTGATATGGCCTTTAAGGGTCGTATTCATAGACGAGACTTTGGACCGAAGTTGACTTTGGAAAGTACTTTGAAGAAAGTCACCGAAAATCTAGACTTTGACTTCGACTTTCGTTCATGAACATAAGGAAAATGGCTGATATTTGGGAAATTGTTGAATTTTCCGAGAATATTGAGGACATCCAGGAGATTATTAAAGCCGCTCATGTTCCTTAGCGTATTATTATAGATTATAAATTCAAATCAAGGTACAGATTTGATAGACAGGCAGTAATAAATACCTCGTCATGTTTCAACTTTCATTGATGATTAATCACAAAGAATTGTCTGTTCCACCAATAAATAATACAATGTATTTCATCGCGATTTTACGCTACAGGTACCGGTAAGGATTGATAGCTTAATATTGATTTTGACTATTTAATTCTATAAAGAAGAGGTTATACAGTTGGATATCCAGTTAATTTACAATCCTGCTGTCGTCATAATAATGTTTTCTGCATATTGATTTCAAATAATTTTTAAGTAGTTTCTGCAGACAAGAAGGGAATAACCATGCCATCTGACAGCAGGATAATATGTAGAGCAGTGCAAAGGGAGCAGTTGTTCGACACACCGGCAACAGGGCAAGGGTTGTAAATTCACCTTGTGTACCCGCAGAGGTCTGACTCTGCGGTACACAGGATAGCTCCAAGCAGTAGGTACAGCGTAGTAAAGCAAACGTCAGTACTGAAGAAACGTCAATATGGAGGAACGTAAGAACAGTTCGGTTCTAGTGTTACGATGTCTAAGGGGGAGCAAATTCGTTCGGCAAAGTTTAAGAGACTTAATTCCGAATATGGTGATATTTTTGTTAATTGATTCAAGCATAAAACAAATTGGAATACATTGAATCGAATTATGGGTTTATACCTGATTGTATAACAGCTTTAGAAAAGTCTGTTACAAAACTGGTTGATCAGATTTCCCTGCGAAATATCTGGAAGAAAGTGACTCAAGTAGACGATAAAATTGGTAAAATAATATCTGCGAAAATAACAAATAAGTTGAAAAATGGTGGATATTATAAACTCTGAAAGATTAGTGACAGTATTTCTGGAGATAAGGATTCCTTTGAAGAACTACCAGAAGTTGAAAAAAAAAATGTTTTACAGGATTTTACGTATGCCCCAGTTGTCTCAACAGACGTAGAAAGAAGCCTCTCCACATATAAGGCCATGCTATCAGATAGACGAAAATCGTTTTCTGTTAATAACTTACAAATGTCATTTGTTGTGCATTGTAACAATATTTGGAAGAAATCTGATAACGTATAACATGTGCATTAATAAATCACACTCATTGTAAAGAAAAGGAAAAACAAAGAACTATTTTTCAAGTGCTTTTGCGAATAGAATAACATGAAGCCGTTACAAATAAACAGTGATTTTGTTTGCGTTCATTATGAAATCATACATGTATACAGTATATTATTTGTTTAGGATGAAATGGTTAATTAGTTTTGTAATTTTGAAATCTTACTAAAGTATCTGTAGGAAATTAATTGTAGAAACGTTAGAGAACTGTGTCATTTCTATTGTGTCGTCTGTACGTCAACACATCGTGTACATGACCGTCGCTTGTACACAGGGAACACGCCGAGTAACGTCGGAACCTTTGCTATGATGCCATTCTGTCTGTCATGTGCTCCGTCTGCACCGCTCTAATAATATGTCTCTTTCATAGTCTGTCATTGGTGGCATCTTCTGTCTCTTCAGAATAAAATTATTTTACAGTGAAATAATTTGAGAGCTTAATGTGAAACTAATGTAACTACAATCGATGTTTTATTCACAACAAAATTCTTAACAGGCAATACTATTTCATATTAAGTCTACCATCATGTTTTGTAGTTACGAATTGTGTTACATACAAGACTGTTCGAACTGAGTTACGATTTTTTGTGGCCAAGTAGAAGAACAAATTATTATCGATTGGTGTAAAGACCTAAAAATGTCAAATTTTGTACTTACGTTAGTTTCACATTAAGCCGTCGAATAATTTATTATTCTTAAGTAAAGCTGCAAGAACGGTTAACAATTGCTTAACATGTACCGATGTTGAATTGTTTCATTGATTTGTGACTCAAAAGATGGCTTTGATTGCGGCAATGCCTGCTGTATTTCAACTATCTATAAATTTAAATCGTTTAGAAGGCAGTGAGTTTTATTGCCACAACATTCGAATAAGATCGTCAAATCTCGACTTACCAAAGTCAAAGTCGAAGTCTTAGAAGTATTGTCTATGAATAGGACTTTTAACAAAGTTAAACTTTACTACGAAAGTCGACTTTGAGAAGTCTTCATCCAAAGTCTCATTTATGAATATGGCCCTAAGAAGACAGGTCATCACTTTAACAACGGATAAATGTCCATACCGGAAGCGAGAATCGAACTCATAACTGTGGTCATCTCCGCAGCCGCAAAGCTCCACGCCTCTGGAGTTTTCTTCTGATGTAAAACCTGCAGTGTGGATTTTTATACGTTTGAGACTCAAAATTCTGCATTGGTCAGTTCTATTATTCTGTGCGTAGATTGGCGAGTGCATGAAGATCCTTGAAGTGTCACGTAATGTTGTTCACATGAGCATGAAATGCAACGAGGAATCAATCTCGAAGGCAGGAAGTGTAACTCCAGACGGAGATTGCAGTGGACAGAGATAGCAGGGATGGTCCCCAGGGCGTGGGTACTGTCCTCCACCTGGAGTCACTGAGCGTGCTCGAGTGAAGTCAGTCGGGAGCTATTCTGCACAGACTTGGTTCGCTTCACGTCGGAGGGACATCCTCGCCAGATGTTTTTCATTGACACGGTAATTTATTTGCTTTTTCTGTGGTTCATCAGTGTTTACGTTATGACTTATATTTTAAGATTTTCTTCTCTCGACTTGAAGGTCCCTTTAAACTAGAATGCATATTTTTAGAATTTATGAGACGTTAAAGAGGGGCATCAGCTTTGAATACTGAAAAATTTGTGCAATTAATTTTTTTTTCTCGGCAATGAATAACTCGGTAATCTTGAAATGTTACATGCTCAATATACGCTTTTTCTGCAAGTGTAAAGTACATTATTTTCAGATTTAGTAAAACTGTTACTGTTGTTATCGATTAGCAATACAAAATAGCAAGTGGATTTTGTGCATTGAAATGCCGTCTGATTTCCACAGATATAAATATTTCTGAGTAAATATTTTTTTCTATTTATTCCTGACAATACAACGTAAAATCTTTGAATTATCTTCATTAGAAATATATTTTTGTTTTTATTTTGAAATCCAATTTTTAACCCGTCAGTGGTGAGGTAAGTTTCTAGTCACGTAACTGGTGAGGTGGGGATTGCACTCAACCCAACTTAGAAACTTGTATCGTAGCACTCAGGTAATCAAATTGAATTTTTGATTTATGTAACCAAGTACTTTTATTTGTTTTAACTAGGTTTTCTTCAAAATTAGGGAAGCAGGCAGCATAATAACAAGCAATGAAAAAAAAAAAATATCTCCGCACATCCACCTGGCGCAGGTTTCTTTTCTTACAATGACTAGGGTATTCAGTCACCATCTCACCAATTACGGGTTAAATTTTATTAGATTAAAATATATATATATATATATATATATATATATATATATATATATATATATATATATTAATAAACCATAAGTGCTAAACCAATGATTGTAGATAGGTTTATTCACAGAAATGAAATGTAGTTACACTCAAAATTTCATTACAGTATCTTAAAAACTGTTTGAGTTATCAGGGAAACCGTTTTAATAAACAGAAGTTAGTGGATCCGTTTTGTATTGACTATTACACTTTCACTGCGTCATACTACTTTTGACCAATAAAACATTACGGAACGACGTGTTTTAACCAATCATGGCTGCTTATCCTACAATTTTTATCACCTGCCTAGCATTTGTTTGTTTTTATCACCTCTCTAGCATTTGTTTCTTTGTTTACCAACATTGTACTTTCAATAGGGGAAACTCGGCTAATTCCGCAGTACGGGTAATTCCGCAGTAGTGCATATATGATTTTACTGCGGCTTTACAATAGCGTGAACATAAGTTTAGAGAGGCTGTCAACAGGAGGCATGTCCTCTGCAGTGCTATAGAAAAAAAATCAAGGATATTGGTCGACATCTCTGTCGGCAATACAGTGAAACATCAGAAGTTGGCTGTTTTTCGTGTTTTGCTACACAGCTGTGAAGAAAGTGAGCATTGTTACATATAAATTGTTGCTTTTATGTTACTTTTATAATGTATTTCATAAGTATTTACGACTGCGGAATTAGCAAAGTTCTATTGCGGATTTATCCGCACTGTTGCGGAATTACCCGAGTTGTTATTTTTCAACTGTAATGTATGTACAACTAAATATATTTGCAATTTAATAGGTCTCTTTATCTCATTTGGTAATGAAAGGTTTCGTGCATGTCTACATAGCTGGATAATATTATTCAATAAACATTTTGATAAAAATATGGTAGATTTACTTCTTAATATTGCGGAATTAGCAGAGTCTGCCCTAATTGTACCTTTTAAAATGATTAATGTTTATTTCATCATCCTTAATTAAAACTTTTCTATCATTTATCTTGTTTATATTATTTAGGTTATGTTATTGGTTCTGCTGTATGAGATTATAAATAGCCACGTGTCATAGATTGTTTAATATATATATATATATTGATAATGAAACAAAAGTAGATAAACACATTCAAAATATACAGAAAACCCACAACACACATACACAACACATCCAACCACCCCACACAACAGAAACAAGCTGCATTCCGAACAATGGTACACAGACTACTCAACATACCAATGAACCAACAGGATTACAACGAAGAACTAAACACAATCAATACATAGCACAAGAAAACGGATACAACCCCAACATAATAGACAACATAATACGTAAGATAAAACAAAACCACTAAAAAAAACAGAAGAATACAACACAAACACAAGAACACAAAAAATACATCACACTAATATACGAAAACAAAAACACACATAAAATTGCAACCTCATTCAAGAAATTAAACTACAACATCGCATACAGAACAAATAACACTCTACAAAAACATCTCAACACACAAACAACACAAACAAACAAATACAACCACACAGGCGTATACAAACTCAAATGTAACACCTGCAACAATTTCTGCATAGAACAGACAGACAGATCATTTCAAACACGTTAGAAAGAACACATCACAGCCATAACAAAATTACAAAACACCTCCACATATGCAGAACACATCACAAATGCCAACCACACCCACAGAGACATCAACACAGACATGGAAATACTGCACATCCAACCAAAAAGCCAGAAACTCAACACACTAGAACAATATGAAATATACAGACACACGAAAACACACCCCAACGAGATTCTCAACACACAGCTCAATTTCAAAACACATACACTCTTTGACTCCACACTACGAACGCACCCACACAGAAAACAAGAGGCGCCAAGATCAACAACGACCAGTTCTGAAGATGATCGAAAATAGGTCGAAACATGTTAACAAGGTACGTTATAATTTGACACAAGAAATTCTTATCATACATATTCCGAAGTGATACAGTGTTAAAAATTGTGTAATCAAGATGTAAAATAAAATTGAAGTAGAATGCAACTGTTTTAATAAAAATGAAACTCAATTAACAAAGCCTTCTTGACTAGGGCTGGCGTGTGTTCAGTCTGTTTATAACATGTCCTTAGAAGTCACTGAACTGTATTTTCCTTTAGTCTTGTAATTCGAATTGAGATGTTTCTGAACTGTCGCTCAAGTAGCTATACTTTCAGACGCTATGTTATACGCCATTAAAACGATATTTGAAGATTATGATCATTGGTCTGGATTAAGCTGCAACGCTCTCTGAAAGGAATGAGATTTTTGTTTCTATCGGATCGTAAAAAGGGGATTACACGAGCAATTCCACGGGTTGATGGAAATAAAAAAGTACGGTGCAGTATTCGAAGGGATATAATATCAGTTTTCAAAGATTAGCTTCTCGCGTGAACAGCTTATACAAAGATGTCAGAAACTAGTACATGCAAATGGACAGCATTTCCAGGTATGTCTGTAACCGAGTCTAGGCAATCAGCATTCTCGGAAGTGTTATTCGACCTATCGGCCACAAGGGAAATATTGGTTACGGGACAGCAACTATGTAATCTCAATATGCAAACGACGTATCAGAAATCACTAGTGTAAAGAAAGAAATGTAACCACATTGCATGACATGTGTTATAGTTTGTTTCTAGATGTTCCACGTGAATACGAACTGCAATTGTTCACTCCACTAAAAATGATGACTTTTTTCCTAATTATTTTTTCAACCAAATTTTGAGAGCATGTTTAGTATGTAAAGGACTAACAAAATCCAAATTTTGAACTTCCAAATGTTTTTCGCTTTGATTTTTTTTATTTTTTCTATTTTTTTTTTTTAGAAATATTTTCAAGTCCAAGTTTTTAGTAGATCTAAATTTTTAAGCTTCCTTTTTTGGTAAAGGTTAAATATGTATAATCTTAACATATTTATATTATTACGATGTACCGAAGTACATATGATATTTCCGTGCAGAAATTCTGCGTCATCATATGATGAAGGATGAGTGGAACAGAGAAAAATTCTCTCCGGCACCGGGATTTGAACCCGGATTTTCAGCTCTATACTGTTTTCGCTGTAAGAAAAATCCTAGTGTAAACACAAGCACGTGATTGGCTCCACGACGCAGGAAAATATAGTTCCATATTTGGAAACTATCATCTTGTATTATTTGATAATAAGAAATTTAATTCTAGTTGTTAAATACAGTGAAACATACAACTTCACTCATATGTAAAACGCTATGTAAAAGAAAAGCTACTTTTATATTTTGTTATGTACTATGAACGCGGATGAATACCAACAGTAATACCGAGGTAGTCTATTCTTGTAACAAGCTGGCGTCACTTGAGCTCGTAGTTGTTCACGTTAGCACGTGGTACTGAAGTATGGCTTCTGCATCCTCGGTGTGTGTGGTTATTAAACATAAGAGTGGAAACCCTCTCAAAAGCGGAGAAAAACAAATAGTCTTAAATGTGTATAATAACTTATTTGAGTTTTAATCACAGTAATTATAAAGTAAATGTTTCCTAAGCAAATGAATGCATAGTAGTGAGGTTAGGCCTACTTGACGAGTAACGGGAATTGTTTAACATGAAACAGAATGTACAACAGTAGGCGGGAACACGTACTGAGAATCTATGGCGCCAAACAGCGGCCAATGAAGCCTCACTTCAGTCACGTGCTATTGTTTATATCAGGATTTTTCTTACAGGGAAAAGATTATACGTGCTGACGCTCTATCCACTAAGCCACATGGATTCCCATCCCGATGTCGGATTGAATCCTCTCAGTTTAAGTTCACCTCTTGGGTTCCCCGGGTTCAAATCTCGGTGCCGGAGAGAATTTTTCTCTGTTCCACTCATCCTTCATCATATGATGACGCAGAATTTGTGCACGAAAATATCATATGTACTTCGGTACATCGTAATAATATGATATGCGAAAAATAATCACTTAGGGCCGTATTCATAGACATTCTTAGGCCGGGCTTTCGGTGGATAATCAGCGAACTAACGTTTTTCGTATTCATAAACCAGTGTCAGCGATATGATATGATATGAATCCTGTTTAGCACGCTTGTAGCCCGGGCTAGCGAAATGTCTATGAATAGCACCCTTTATGATTTAAGACGGCGCTTATTCCGTCGGATCCCGGCCACTTAGACACTCATAACGAGTGCACTTCTGCACATGTATGGACTTTGTGCCACTGTCATACATCTATGACGCAGTGCATGAGGGTAGGCCGCTAGAAGGAACCCAAGAGGTGGAACAAACTGAGAGGATTCAATCCGACATCAGGATGGGAATCCAGTGTGGCTTAGTGGCTAGAGCGTTAGCACGTAGAGCTGAAAGCCCGGATTCAAATCCCGGTGCCGGAGAGAATTTTTCTCTGTTACACTCATCCTTTAACATATTTAAATCTTTAACAATTCAGCTTATCGGCAATCCTACGAACATGACAATAAATTTTTTTTTTTTGGGTTACGTTCAGAAGACATAGAGAAACGTTTCTATGAATTCATTTTATGAAATATCTCATTGATTCACTTTCAAAAATGTTTTTGAAGTTTTGAATATGTTATTTTTTTCTATAATTCACGAAAAAATATAGAGATTGATTAATATTTGGCATAAAAGAGTTTGGTGTTGAATAAAGAAAAATAAACTTTAAAATGTACATTAACTAAACTGAAAATAGGCCTATAGGTGTATTAAAAGTCAATTTTCAGCATAACTAACGTATAAATAAAACATATATTACACTTTTTTTTTGTTCCTGATAGCATCCTCTATCTATCACCATTTGGAGTGAAGGCTCTTATTGTCCATACACTCTGTATATAGATTATAGATTTGTCCTGTACGTTTTCTCCATTGCCATTCTAGTTATAAATATGGCGTTAATAAGATCGGCCTAAATTCGTTATCGGGTTTTATTTTTCCATTTAATATACATTATATCCCTGGCTATGATTTAGTTTTCAAGAGCGATCTGCTATGAAAAATTGGATCCATATGCTATTTAACTACGTAAATTCTGAGTGCAAACATGGGCCTCACTATAGAGTAAAGGTTAGGCAGTTAATATCGATTAAATCTATTATTTATCTGCTTGATGTTACACTTGATCCATCCCACAAATTGACCACGAATCTATAGCACTCTGTTAATTTCGAGAACCGCAGACAAGTGGCGGGAACAAGTGGCTTCGTTTCCGCCTCACTCCAGAGTTGTCTGTTTGAGATCTACGGTAAACCAGCGCCGGAATAGCAACAGATTCGCTTTCGTTTAATCAATCGCCTCGACTGTAAAGGTTGCAAAATTAAGCCCGATTGAAACAGAATTCCTCTAATATAAAAACCTGACTCAAGTTGCTTTTCGAATAGAGATTTAGCGGACCCATTCGATTGCCAGCAGGCAGAGTTGTGCAATTATTTATTTTTTATTTTAGTAGGTTATTTTACGACGCTTTACCAACATCTTTGGTTATTTAGCGTCTGAATGAGATGAAGGTGATAATGCCAGTGAAATGAGTCAGGGGTCCAGCACCGAAAGTTACCCAGCATTTGCTCATATTGGGTTGAGGGAAAACCCCGGAAAAAACCTCAACCAAGTAACTTGCCCCGACCCGGGCCACCTGGTTTCGCGGCCAGACGTGCTAACCGTTATTCCACAGGTGTGGACTTTGTGCAATTACACGTATGTATTATTTTCTACATGACAAGCACTTCTTTTAACATTATAAACACGGTGAAAGAAAAAAATGTAACTTTTTTATCTGCCCCCATTAAAATGTTTGCTTGTTAGACGACGTCGCTATTCAGATATCGATGATGGACTCATCGGCGTGAGATGAAAAAAAGTGTTGCTACAACATGATTAAAAAAAGCTTCGTGAATTATGAAATGACCCCTTACATGGGAATATAGCTGTAGACTGAGATAATCTTTAACAAAGGAAAACGAGGCATGCAATTTTAAAATGAACAACCGGCCGCTACTGATTTGAGATAACGTATAAAATTTGAGTTCCAATTCCTTTCTGTATTGTATTGTACAGAGACATCATTTTATTTTTACTAACATTTTTAATATTAACTTGCCTATACCTCTGGATCAACGCCGTTTGCTACCCCATACCACGACTGAAGTTCGATGATACTGGCGTAATTACGAACAAATCACTTTACTAGGTATAGGAGGGAAGAAAAGTAGTTCATCCATTTACGTAAACTAGGAAATATTGCGCTTTTGAGTCTGATCATTTTCATTAGGTTTTTGTTTAATCAAAATACAGTACAGTATTAACAATGAGTGTTTTTACTCACGAACTGAGCTGTCCATGTGGACGTATTCATTATGCAGTGTATATTATACTGTCTACAGCACATTAGCGTACAATATAGAGAATGAGGTTAAATTGAAAAATAATCATAATACGGATATTTAAACACATTTTTTTAAATGGTGGCCGTTTATTTCGATACAGGCTTCAGTTCTAATGTGCATATTATCGCACTATAGAGTATTGTAAGTAATTCCAATTACCAGTTTCGACCTTCGTACTAGTAACTCGTGCTGAAATAATTCCGTACCTACTCTATAAAAGGGTACCTTAGGTACTGTAAATTCAATCTTCACTTCTGCTCGACCCGAAAAGATAACATTACTCAGACATACTATCTACTGTCCGTCCAAGTGGTTATGTCGTAGGGTCGTAGAAAGGGAGGAAATCACGTGACAGTTAATTACTTAACAAGGCCCTTTTATTTAAGTTATTTTAAACAGTTATATAATATTACGTAGACGTCCAATTCCTAACAGAAATTAATGTTCTGAGAAAGGAGCTAAGACAGCCCAGCCACTAGTTGGCGAATAAAAGCTGGTGGGGGAAACCGGGATACGACGTAGGCAAATGGACGACAGTACCTGTGCGAAAATGATTCAATATTGAAAGCTCTTTCGTCACTGGAAAACGCGAACATATTTTTGGAACGTACTGATTACTTTGACCGTAAGGTTACTATGACTGTATATGCAATCTTCGTTCTGTGTGAAGGACGGTTGAACTTCATTAGTAGAAGGGGTGGGAGTGAAGTACATTAAAAAACTCAGGTACAATAAAAATTGAAGTAAAAATAAAATGATGTCCCTGTATTTATTAACATTCCATGGTATTCATACATTGCTTCACAGCTAGAATATGGAACAAGTCAAAAACTTAATACTGTTATAAAGTCTTAATTTATAGTCCTAGTCTAGGTGAAATATATACAGAAGAGTTTACAATGTAGTCTACTAGTGCAACACAAAGTTTTACTTCAGAATATGTATGATAAGTCTTTCTTGTGTTAAATTTTAACGCATCTTGTTAACATGTTTCGACCTATTTTGGGTCATCTTCAGAATTGGTCGTTGTTGGTGTTGGCGCCTCTTGTTTCCTGTGTGGGTGCGTTCGTAGTTTAGAGTCAAAAAGTGTATGTGTTTTGAAATTGAGTTGTGTGTTGAGAATATCGTTGGGGTGTGTTTTCGTGTGTCTGTATATTTCATATTGTTCTAGTGTGTACGTTAAAATTTAACACAAAGACTTATCATACATATTCCGAAGTGATACAGCGTTAAAAGTTGTGTAATAAAGATGTACAACGTTTTAGTATCAATTTCATGAAGCGTTATTGAATGTTATGAATTCACCTACAGAATAGAAGGCGTGAGAAATTAGGTACTTCTTTAATTTGGCCCTAAGTAATCTTATGTTTTGAGTTTCATTTTTTGTATCGATAGGGAGGCTATTAAAAATGTTTACTGCCATATAACGCACTCCTTTTTGATAGCACGATAGACTTGCCGATGGAGTATGAAATTCATTTTTTGACGTGTATTTATGCTATGAACTGTTGAATTAGTTACATAGTTTTCACGATTACATAAGAGCCTAAATCATATATGTAATAG
This sequence comes from Periplaneta americana, assembly GCF_040183065.1. Taxonomy (NCBI): domain Eukaryota; kingdom Metazoa; phylum Arthropoda; class Insecta; order Blattodea; family Blattidae; genus Periplaneta; species Periplaneta americana. The sequence continues at coordinate 51,557,952 of NC_091122.1, forward strand.
ATAGGTTGGCCTTATAGGCTTTGATGTTAACAACGTTTGTCAGGTTTACTACGCTGCAATCTAGTTTTACATAAGGAATCACGTCATAACTCCCATTTGAATTGCATTAGCGACTGTACTGCCATCTCGTGCTCGTTTACGGGGGACGGGTGGCGATCCTGGCGGTTGTTCTCTTCAAAGTCCTGCCGATTTTAACATAGCGATGAGTTATCTGTTACATATATGATCTAGGATAAGAGGAAGATTATTAATGAAAAGATATACTGACAAGCATGGGCATTATTTGTAGTTTTTTGAAAATAGTCCTACGCGATTCCCTAGATTCGGCACCTATTGTTATTCTAATTGCTCTTTTTTGTAATAGGAATATACTGTTAATATCTGTGGAATTTACCCAGAATAATATTCCAAAACTCATTACCGAGTGGAAGTATGCAAAGTATATTGTTTTTAAGGTATTGATATTTACTATCTTTTGCATAGATTTAATAGCAAAACATGCTAAATTTAGTTTGGGGGTAATTTCTTTAACAAATTATCGATTTTTAAGCCAAGAAATTTGGTTGTTGTTGTTTCTAATAGGGATCTATTGTTAATTATTGCGCTAGAAATTTGCGAAGTTGAATTTGGACAGTATTTGTAATATTTTGCAATTGATTTTGAATAATTTTTCATAAAAGTCTATGATATACAATACAAAGATTTATTTTCAGTCAATACCTTTACTTTCTATATGTGTAAGGTACAAGTTCTTATATTACATAATTTAATACTGTATTAACGTTTTCGTCGGTCATGCCGACATCATCAGATAGCCTACAATGTTTTATGCTGCAATATCATCTCTAAATAAGTACATGTGCCTCTACAATCAAAAATACAATATACATTAAAAAACATAAAACATAGTAAAATAGAAATATTGATGTCCCAAACCATGTTGTTTTTACTATGTTTTATGTTTTTTACTGTATATTGTATTTTTGATTGTAGAGGCACATGTACTTATTCAGAGATGATATTGCAGCATAAAAAGTTGTATCTGATGATGTCGGCATGACCGACGAAAACGTTAATAAAGTATTAAATTACGTAATATAAGGACTTGTACCTTACACATATAGGAAGTAAAGTCACTGACTGAAAATAAATCTTTGTATTGTGCAGGATTTGTAAGTTTTGTGCAGGTTTCAAATAAAAGAGACTAAATATTATTGTGCTCTTTGTACGTAGCTCATAGTCTAAATAACTCTGAGTTAATGAATGCCAGTGAATGTGTTGTCAAGTGATGCATAATCCCGCTCCGTTCTTTACGACGTAGTATACAAGCTTAGCTGTGAGGAGAGGATGAAATTTCAGAATCACATCCGTACGTTGGCAACGGAATTTGCCGACGCAGGTGGAATGCATTACTCACCCCAAGAGGCGTGAAACCGATATGCAGCGAATCCTAACACAGGATCCGGTAGTTTCTGCGGCAGGATACATGGCTTCCAGAATCCTTCGTCCCTCTCTCTCTCTCTCTCTCTCTCTCTCTCTCTCTCTCTCTCTCTCTCTCTCTTCATTATGAACGAGGTGTTTACACTGAGAGAAAAGTGTTTTAGTTTAAACTTTTTGTAGTGTATTTTAGGGAAATTATTGAGTATAACTCCCGGTGTCTTCAGTCAATTTAAGGGGTTAGGTACAGCTTACAGCAGTAAAATTTGTGAAAATATTCAACATTTTTTCCTCCGTTACGGTATCTTGTACAATAATGAAAATTGGTATGTGTAAAAACACTGCCCTTCTGCTATATGAAAATAGTACATTATGCAACGAGCCTGTAATTGTAGTAATTAAGACGCGAGTATGTTTATGAAACGAACGCAAGCGAGTTTCATAATTTTCATACGAGCGTCTTAATTACCATTATAGGCAAGTTTCATACGACTTTTTATGCTCGACCATATTTCTAACTTGAAATTATTCATAAGTATTCATGTTATTCTTATCTGACTGGGGAGCGGAACTGACCTTATGCAATATCTCGTAAATTGTGAGATGTGCGCAGACGCGAAAGTATTGATTTTTTCCCCAGACACAAATGTCATTGATAATATAATCTAGAGAGTAAAAGAAATATTAATCTTGATATAACCTTGAAATTGATTTAGACATTGAAAAACGAGATGACAAATTGAATTTATTTGAATATTATTTACAATTAACGCTAATTATTATAGTAACAGAACATAACCTTCTGCGACAGTATTGGATTTCCAGCCTCCGTGACGTTTCGCTAGTTGTCTTTCGATTGCATATCCGAGAATAATCGATACTTGCGCTTTCATATTGCTACAATGGTGTTTTCTGATTGGTGGAACACCTGAACTTTAATGAATAGGTGTACTGTAGTGAGGTCCATTAAAGGGCTGCTACCAGGTGTATAATTACTACATTTCGGCATGGTCGAGCATAAAAATATTTTTACGATTAAAAAAAAAATTATATATATATATTTTTTTTTTTTTGTTCAAAATTCAAAATGTTGCCAGTTCATTGTGCAGTGATGAAGCGTTTCCCTCATAATTCATTAACTTGTTAACTTTTTCATGTTCTCTCTCTTTTATTTTATTGCTGAAACTCATGTTTACAACATCGTGCTCTTTGAAATACGTTCCTTAATAAATAATATTTTTTTTTTATTTTGTGTAATAGAAAATACTGATACCTGACCATTTTTAAAATGAATTTATTTTTTATCAGACAATATGTCAAAGGTATTCCTCACTTCAGTGAGAGATACAAGATGAATATTAATACATGGGAAGTGAAAGGACTTCTTTTTGGCGCTAGGGGAACTTCATTTAAGTTAACCAAAACCATTCTCCTTTCTCTTAAATTTTCTAATGAGGACATTAATAAAATTTGTCTAATGGTATTGAGAGATTCATTATGCATTTTACACAATCATTTGTATAATATTGCATAATATATATTTTTTTTTATTTCATTTCATTACTCTTCAATGTATTTTCATCTCATGTTTCTCAGAAATCAAATTGTACTTTATTTTTAAATTTATCATTGTTCCGTATTCTCTCCGCAATCATATTGTATTTTTAATTTAACCTCTGCTTTGTATTCTGGATCCTATTGGTCAGCCGTAGATGTCGGCCAGATGTCCCAAATTGTGGAATTTGTGTGCATCATATTGTAGATACGACATGCATATATACACACAAAAATATCATGACAGAATGTTGGATAGTTTTGAGTTATGTGGGAAAAGCATAATCACTGCACTGTGAACTGAATCTTGAAAACAAAAATGTAAATAATTTTTTTAAATCGTAAAAATATATATATATATATTTTTTTCATATAGCAGAAGAACAGTGTTTTGCACATACTAATTTTCATTATTGTACAAGATACAGTAATGGAGCAAAAAATGTTGAATATTTCCAAAATTTTACTGCTGTAAGCTGTACCTAACCCCTTAAGAGAGTAGTGAATTCTGAAAAATGTTCAACGAATTTTAGTTTCTCCCACTTTAATTTGCAGAAATTTGATTCGAACAAATTTAAATTTTCGTTACTTAGAGCAATTTTATGATGTACGGAACAGTGACAACGCTGTAATAGTATAGTACGATACAAGTTTGGTAAGTGCTTTTTACAAAATCGAGATTTTGTAATGCAATTCACAAATGTGTGTTAACAACTTTTTTTGCATGATCCTATTTTAAAATTGTAAGTAAAGTATATTTCGCATTGAATATTTAGAGCAATGGCGGGCATTCCTGCGGCATTGCCACAGTGACGTCAGACCTCAGAGAAGCATCAAACTTACCCCCTACCTTCCCCTTCCCCCAGTCCATGAAAATACTGCATGTGTACGTGGCGGATTATACTGGATTGCTGTACTTCGGAGCTTCATTAGTGGTACAATGTCTTTCGCAGAATCATATGAATCGAGAGGATATCACACTTACAAGAAAGGCGGTTCTTTCATTTCTCATGTTCAGGATCAGTTACAAATATTCAGGACGCGAACTTAAATATGTACATTCTTAAATTAGATCACCTATTATACGAGTTCAAAGAACACAGATTCAGTGATTTTCAAAGGATGGAGAAAGATTTCAATATTTTTGCCACTACTTTTCATGTTTAAATTAAAAATGTTATCCCAGAATTGCAGTTAGAGATACTGGATTTGCAGAATGATAGCCTCTTGAAAGCAGAATGTGAAGATCTACTGGGGGCTAAATTTTTTAAAAGATGCCCAGTACTACATATCCACTGCTTAGACAGTTTGCTTCAAAAATAATTAGCACCGTCATTTCCCATAACTATGGTCCTGGAACATAACTGTTGTCCACGATACAACTATTCAAATTTTGTACTCCATAACGTAGTACCTCGTTTATCTATATTTTTGCTGTACTGTAGTTTGAATTCAAGTCACTGCAGCTATCTACGAACGGTCTATGTTACTTCTACAATGATCTTTGAATGGTGGTATCGTGGACCATAGTTGTTTTCCAGGACCACAGTTATGGGAAATGACGGTATGTATTCATCAAGCTACCAGTGCGAACAGCTGTTTTCTAAAATGAAATTTATCAAGTCCAGCCACAGATCCCGCTTAAGCGATGCTCATCTCCTTGCGCAACTGAAAATAGCATACCACAGACATAAATCCCATTTTCCAAGAAATTGCTTCGAAAAATGATTAATCAAATATCACGTGAATTGACTATTCTAATTACATATGGTAGGTAGGAGTGTAGTGGCGCAACTGTCTTTAAATCCGTCACTGCACTGTAGAGTGCAACCCCTCCCACAGTATGTAGTTGCCATTTAAATCCTGTCTTGTGGGTAGCGTTCATTTTGCCCACCACTGATTTAGAGCAATATTATTCCAAAACCTTCTCAAAACTGAACTGTAATGGTAACTAAGTAACAATAAGTGCACTGTAATGGTCTATTTCAGTAGGCCTATAGTTTTATGTTATGAAGAACGGTTTACCTAGCGACAAGTTTCTGTGTGGGAATAGGAACTTTCAAGGCGTAAGAACAGTAACTGTAAATACAAGAAGAGAAGTTACTGTCTGCAGTCAACAGGTACGTAGGCCTACTACAGCTAGCGTGTACGTTAAAGCGATAGGAGAGAACAAAAATGTAAACAAGGAATGACGTTTAAAGTTCTGGAAAGTTGTCTTCTCTTATGTAAGTTCAGCTTTTGACTACTTTAAGAATTGAAGTTGTAGACAACTATTTCTAATTATTGCTTGAAGCAAAATACTGCTTGCAGCTTTTCTAGACGTTTAAACAGAAAATTTAAACAGCACACCATTTGTATTCTTTGTTACGACTTTGCATTGTTTCCTATGACATAGAAAGCAATCTACATGACAATTTTCTTCCCACTCCCTTGTCAAAACACGTTCAGTGATGGGGTTGTTCACCGGAACATAACAGACTATTGCGTTATAGGGCCTTTGGTCCACTACGTTTCGTCCACTTTTTTTTTGTCCACTGACACATTTGTCCATTTCATGATACGTACATTAAGTTTTGTCCACTGATCATGTAGTCCATTTTCATACTTCGTCCATTAAGTTTTGTCCACTGACCATTTAGTCCATTTTCATGCTTCGTCCATTAAGTTTTGTCCACTGACCATTTAGTCCATTTTCATGCTTCGTCCATTAAGTTTTGTCCACTGACCATTTAGTCCATTTTCATGCTTCGTCCATTAATTTGTCCACTGACCATTTAGTCCATTTTCATGCTTCGTCCATTAATTTGTCCACTGACCATTTAGTCCATTTTCATGCTTCGTCCATTACATTTTGTCCACTGTCCATTTAGTTCATTTTCATGCTTCGTCCATTAAGTTTTGTCCACTGACCATTTAGTCCATTTTCTGCTTCGTCCATTAAGTTTTGTCCACTGATCATTTAGTCCATTTTCATGCTTCGTCCATTAATTTGTCCACTCACCATTTAGTCCATTTTCATGCTTCGTCCATTAAGTTTTGTCCACTGACCATTTAGTCCATTTTCATGTTTCGTCCATTACATTTTGTCCACTGACCATTTAGTTCATTTTCATGCTTGGTCCATTAAGTTTTGTCCTGATAATTTAGTCCATTTTCATGCTTCGTCCATTACGTTTTGTCCACTGACCATTTAGTCCATTTTCATGCTTCGTCCATTATGTTTTTGTCCACTGACCATTTAGTCCATTTTCATGCTTCGTCCATTAAGTTTTGTCCACTGACCATTTAGTCCATTTTCATGCTTCGTCCATTAAGTTTTGTCCACTGACCATTTAGTCCATTTTCATGCTTCGTCCATTAAGTTTTGTCCACTGACTATTTAGTCCATTTTCATGCTTCGTCCATTACATTTTGTCCACTGTCCATTTAGTTCATTTTCATGCTTCGTCCAATAAGTTTTGTCCACTGACCATTTAGTCCATTTTCTGCTTCGTCCATTAAGTTTTGTCCACTGATCATTTAGTCCATTTTCATGCTTCGTCCATTAATTTGTCCACTCACCATTTAGTCCATTTTCATGCTTCGTCCATTAAGTTTTGTCCACTGACCATTTAGTCCATTTTCATGTTTCGTCCATTACATTTTGTCCACTGACCATTTAGTTCATTTTCATGCTTGGTCCATTAAGTTTTGTCCTGATAATTTAGTCCATTTTCATGCTTCGTCCATTAAGTTTTGTCCACTGACCATTTAGTCCATTTTCATGCTTCGTCCATTAAGTTTTGTCCACTGACCATTTAGTCCATTTTCATGCTTCGTCCATTACGTTTTGTCCACTGACCGTTTAGTCCATTTTCATGCTTCGTCCATTAAGTTTTGTCCCGACCATTTAGTCCATTTTCATGCTTAGTCCATTAAGTTTTGTTCACTGACCATTTAGTCCATTTTCATGCTTCGTCCATTACGTTTTGTCCACTGACCATTTAGTCCATTTTCATGCTTCGTCCATTAAGTTTTTGTCCACTGATTATTTCGTCCACTGTGGCAAAAAAATAGATGACATGAAACATATTTCATTTGGTGAAAATGTAATTTATTTAAATTTATATGTGCTGTTTGCAGTATAAACATGATTAGTCATCAATTCTCATTTTATTCCTCCTGAAGAACTTCAGCAGGGTTAAAGTCATTCATAACTTTCCTAAGTTCGCCCTCCACATCTGCATTATGTTGATGTTTTGCAGTGCCATCTTTATATATGTCGATGTCATCTAAGACAGTCTAATGCATCTTGCATTAGAATTCTGTCGATCCTCACATCTCCAGTATCTTCTTCTTTCACTTTCGCTGATTGAGTGGAAGTGGTAGCAATAACCATTATAATGTAACATTGGTTACCTCCGGCGTGTAGGCCTATATACAACCTCTGCCATAATTTTTAATATCCGAAATGGAAATCATATACAGTAGATCTACTATATTCATACTTTCTAATATGCAAAGAAAAATGAAACGTATCTAAGAAACAGACGACAATGATGACAGTACTTTCTATTGTAATTGTAGGTGTAATGTATTCTAAGTTGGAGGAAAGATTATGGACATAAAAGGTGTGGACAAAATGTATGGATGGACGTAAATTATATGGACCAATGTGGACAAGAGAACGTGGACTAAAGTGAGTGGACGAAACAAACTGTGGACAAAAGGTAGTGGAGGAAAGTCTCGCAGATCGACTATTGTGGATTCGGCCACGTAGCACGAGGAAACAATTCACGTGTTTAAAATTGCACTTTTTTGTGGAAAACTTTCCAAAACACAGGAAAATTGTTCTTGACTTTTTGTTGCTCTTTTCTAAAGAAATTGTCTACAAAAATTAATTACGCGATAAAACCGTTCACCTGGTATACTCCTCCACATGCTACAAACAGAGATACAGTGATCATAGAATATCTCCGAGCCTGGCAGTGATAGCGATTTGTAGTCCTGGAAGCAGACTTACGGGAGGAAGGGACATAAGGACATTATTGGAATGAAAACAAATCCTCCACACTGCTGAAATTAAAAACATCCACTCACCGGCTCTGTCACACTCAATTATTTCATTGTAATAGAGCAACATAATTATACAGCGATGAGTAGTCGATGTTTTCAGTTTTAACATACACGCGTAACAATCCGCACTAAATCATTATTTGTTTCTTTTTATCTCGTCCTCCTTTTTCTTTTTTTAGTAGGGTTATTTTACGACGCTTTATCAACTGCTGTGGTTATCTAGCGTCTGAGTGAGATGAAGGTTATAATGCCAGCGAAATCAGTCCATGGTTCAGTGCCGAAAATTACCCAGCATTTGATCTTAATGTGTTGAGAGAAACCTCTGGAAGAAACCTCAACTATACTGTTTTCGCTGTAAGAAAAATCCTAATGTAAACATAAGCACGTTGCTGTTATACCCATGATTGGCTCCCAGTCGAAACACTCACATGACGCAGGAAAATATAGTTCGTATTTGGAAACCATAATCTTGTATTATTTGAAAATAAAAAATTGAATTTTAGTTCTTAAATACGATGAAACATATAACTTCGCCCATATGTAAAGCGCTATGTAAAAGAAAAGCTACATTTATATTTGAATCAACGCGGATGAATACCAACAGTAATACCGAGGTAGTATGTTCTTGTAACAAGCTGGCGTCACTTGAGCTCGTAGTTGTTCACGTAAGCACGTGGTACTGAAGTATGGCTTCTGCATCCTCGGTGTGTGTGGTTATTAAACATAAGAGTGGAAACCCTCTCAAAAGCGGAGAAAAACAAATAGTCTTAAATGTATATAATACGTTACGTGAGTTGAATCCAACTTTCTAGCTGAAAGGGTTTACTGACGCTGTTGTGGATCGTCTCGTCATAAATCCTGCCGACGATAGTTCTGACGACTCGGATTGGAAGGAATAACTCCTTTGTCTGGCAGCGATTAACCTTACACCTAAGTTTAAAATAATTTAATGACAATAATTATAAAGCAAACGAAATCCTAAGCAAACGAATGCAATGTAGTGAGGTTAGGCCTACTTGACGAGTAACGGGAAATGTTTAACATGAAACAGAATGTACAACAGTAGGCGAGAACATGTACCGAGAATCTATGGCGCCAAACAGTGGCCAATGAAGCCTCACTTCAGTCACGTGCTATTGTTTACATTACGATTTTTCTTATAGCGAAAAGATTATAGATAACTTGTCCCAACAAGGATTTGAAACCGGGCCCACTCGTTTGACTGTCAGACAGTTACTCCACAGCTGTGAACCTTCCTTTGTTTATGACCTAGGGCAGGCTCGGAGATGTTTTGCGTCCACTGTAAACGGCAATAAAAGCTTACGGACACTTGGGGAACGAGCTTATTGTGCTCCTAGAATTACTGACATGGGAGAATAATAGGCTTATAGATTTTACGTGTAGCCGTCTGTCAGGAACAGTGTTCCCTTATGTGCTGTAATTCTCTGAGATAAGACTTTCAGTTTTAGTTATCTCCCTGTGCAAGCGATGATAAGAATTTACTACTGTACTGAATCCATTGCCCTCGACGGGCTTGAAACCGAGACCCTTGGATCGAATGACCAGTATATCCACTAGACCCGAAGCGAACATATATGTACAAACACACACATGTATACACCTAATTTACACGAATATAGTCCAATTTTTGTTATTTAGTCACTTGTCCGAAGACAGGTTTAAATCTCATAAGCAGTGGCAGGTATTTATGGAGATTAATTTTATCATTTGTGTTTTTTAATATTGATGTCGGCGGAGATTGTTGGAGATTGATTTGGCGGAGATTAATGGAAATTTTGGAAAATACGATTATTTTGGAATTGGAGTATTAACTCAGTATGAATATTACTTTCCAAATAATTAACATTAATAAAGGTTCGTCGGATTCTGGAAAAGGTGCGGTATGGCCAATAGAAGATAATATTTGTTAGATTGAGACTATATTTAACACACATTCATTAAAAACGAAAAAAAAAAAAAAAACTTGCAGTCTTCAAATTAACACTTTCAAATTATTAGTGAAATGTTGAATTCTCCGTCTACTAGTTCACTAATGTAATCAGAACACCTGGAATATCGTGTAATGTAGCTTACTTGGATATATAACAAATTCAAGTGGAAAAAAGAACGAAAAAAAATGAGAATATGAAATTCGCTATAAAACGACGCAATAGTAATAATTAGCGAATGCGTTCATATTTCGCTATTAGAACTCTATTTCGCGATTTGTCGGGATTGTTTTATGCGCATATTATTAATCAGAATTACTTAATTCGTAAATATTAGTAAAAATCTATTGTATATCTATTATGTCGTGATTTTTCGCTATCTCCATAAATACCCGGCCCTGCTCATAAGTGACACCAATAAGGCATCACTCGTGAGACAACTAAGCCAGGAGTTAATGGAGTAGGATGGCCAGTTCATTTCGCCATTCCATTGCATACATCGCTGACTAGTAAAACAGCTTAATATTATGAATAAATAATGTAAATGATCCTATATTAGAGACTTTGTACCAAATTTCTCTTCTCTCACGTCCTAGCAATAACTTAGGTGCACTCTAGGTGGCTTTTGAGGCGATGAGCTTACCATTTGTCTCTCTGCCTCTGTCGGCAAATAAGTATAACTAAGTTCCCTGTAGGTACTGAAACCTCCGTCAAGGATACCTATGTTCCGGCGTGGAAACGACGGATTAAATAAAGGGTGCGTCAGAAAGAACGGATGGATTTCACAGGGCAAGAAAATTGTAAGGATTCATCAAATCAAAAATTTATTGTTATCAACAGATTCACCAATACATGCAGTTTATTTATGGTATACAACACCATCCATATGATGTCCTTGGCTTTCGATACAGGCATCGAGGCGTTTTCTGAAGTTCGCCGTAACTTTCACAGTCATAGTTCGTGGGATTGCCGCAATTTCTTCACGAATCGCCGTCTTCAGTTCATCCAGTGTATGTGGTTACTTACGCCTTCAAATGGTTCCAAAGAAAGAACTCGCAGGGCGCGAGATCTTACCGTAACCTCGGACAATCTCAGTGCAATAGCATGTTTGCGGGCTGATGGTTGAGGTGGCCGGACAACCTACTGTCTGTCTCCACATTTGCAGGTATACACGCGCTCCGTGTTCGTCCTGGTGATTTCTTCTTTAATGTTGAACCTGTGGTACGAAATGAAGCCACCCACCGCAAAATTGTATTCCGAGTTGGAATCCTAGCGTGACGTCCGATGTCGAAATGAGTCCTGAGTGGCGATCACAGACTCTTCATTTTTCAAAAATGTCTCTGCGATGAAAGCACGTTGTACACCAGACCAACACCATGTTCTCAACTGAAACTGCATTCTATGGCTGACCCAACAGTCGTGGTCCCCCTCACTCTATCCCTCCCCTCGCTGCGTATCGATAGTTTGAAATCCATCCGTTCTTTCTGACGCACCCTGTACATACATAGGTACGAAAATAATACATAATCCTATATACGCAGGGTCACAAACACAATGAAGACATCTATAAAGAACTAAAAATTGGACCTAAATTGAAAAAAAGTATAAATAAAGAAATAACTGGATCCAGCATGTACCGAGAATGAACAGGGATAGAATTTCTTCCTCAGTTAACTGTCAAATACAGCCGACAAGGTACAAAAAATTGTGTTCTCCGTAGATACTTCTGTACTACTTGTGGTCAGACCGGGTCACAAGGTCCAACTTCATGATACAGTTGAGCGTCTCGTTTAGGCACAGTGGGAGGCGGGGAGGACGAGCCGTAGGATAAACACGAGGGATGCACAAGGTTTTAGTTACAACATTTATGGCAGAGCATTAATTGAAATTATATTTTCCAAAAACACACAAATTGTATAACGTTATATACATATTTTAATAAACAAGCAACTGTAACATTGAAATAATTCAATATAACAAATCAAATTTTGCTGCTTATATGATGTTGCTTTCAAGCAGCATTTTTACGGTCATGAATTTCATTCTCTGTATGACTAACATAATTATCATCGTCTTCTGTGGCCGAATTAACAAAACTACAGTATATTGGTCTGAACTGTATCTGAATAAACTGAACTTTGAGAAGGGATAATTATCTTTAGGAAATAGTGTTGTCACTTCAGATAAGTATATTGTAGTTTTGTTAATTCGGCCACAGAAGACGGTGATATTATGTTAGTCATAGAGAAAATGAAATTATTCATGACCGTAAAAATGCTGCTTGAAAGCAACATCATATAAGCAGCAAAATTTGATTTGTTATATTGAATTATTTCAACGTTACAATGTTATTGCTTGTTTGTTAAAATGTGTGTATGATAACGTTATGCAATTTGTGTTGTTTTGTTTTGTGTGTTTTTGGAAAATATAATTTCAATTAATGCTCCGCCATAAATGTTGTAACCAAAACCTTGTGCATCCCTCGCGTTTATCGTACGAGGGATCACCATCACCACCACCACCACCACCACCACCACCATCATCATATGCACACTACATACTGGGTGTTCATTTCAAAGTGTGTCATGACGTCACTGTTGTGAGTCAGCGATTTGAAGCGAGTTTCAGCTTTTATGTCAGAGAAGTTGCCTATTAATCAAGGCGTTCAATCTGAACTTGAGAACGTGTACGATATAACTTGAATGTCGTAGCAACAGATAGCGGTCTGTAAGTCTGTGTGCTACCATAACCTCTTTCGAACTGTGTTTTGCGCGGGCAAGCCGTACGCAGGGTATTTGTTATCATCGATTGCGTACGGCAACATTCCACAACACAAATCAAAATGCTCCGTGTCCATGTTGACCGTCCAAGTTAACAAATACGTAAGTAATCGTCTTAACCCTCTCCCCATATCCCGACAGTAAGAAAAAAAAACTCACTTCAGTACGTGTTTCCAAACAGTTCACATTCTTGCCACTACTGGCGTTACCGTACGTATCGGTAAGAATGAACGCCGTACTTGCTAGGCAACTTCTCTCGCATTTAGGTAATACGCCTCTGCGGAAGTGTAGGAAGATTGAATTCTCTAGGCTCATCGGCTAGCCACATGACGACATACAGCGAGCCATGACACATTTTGAACTGAACACCCAGTATTTATGACCGTTTCGCTAGTATCTACACTTTGTTATGTTGTCTGTGAACCCTCAATGGAGTCTGATTTTCTTAACCGGTTGATATAATTTGTTTGTGGCTGACAATATGCTAGATAATTGAGCAGTCGTACTCACGGAACGGTCATTAGAATAATTACAATTGCTGTAGATGCATGGGACTCAGGTTTTCGTTTGGCATTTCCATTTTACCTAGGCGCTATTATAGCCTCGTATGACATCGTTCAAAGGTTGAAAGGGTCATTAAATAAAGAACATCTGCCTTCGTTCTCATAATACTAATTGCATTTGGGATTTATGGAACACTCTAGTAAAATGCTGCTCAGAGTGAGATGGAAGGGAGGAACGAAGACTGGTGGAAGCTAGTTCTCCAGGACTCCATTTTCTTCTGAAATGTCGCAGAACTGATGGGATAATTTGCCCCGTGGGGTTGTCTTCCCGAAAACAGTAAAGGAAATGAGTTTGGAGCTGCCTGGGCGCGCAAATCGAGCCTAAGGCAGTGCTGGCTCTGTTCTCAGATTGTCGTCCGTGTTCTCCGAGCTCGGCTTATAGTCCACTGCCTTCCCATCTTGTGATCGTCAGAATTTCCTTTAAGGCAAATCTTCCAGTACCGTCCCCGTTGTGACGGTTTCCTATTCTGTGCGTCTTCTTTAAATCATATATAATAATAATAAATCTGTAGCCGAAATTTTTCTGGTAATTTTCGATTTTTCAAATATAATTGGTCCTAACATGTATAATTAACCGCCCTGAAACCGAAAATTGCTTTTTTGAAATTTTTGTTCGTATGTCTGTCTGTCTGTCTGGATGTTTGTTACCTTTTCACGCGATAATGGCTGAACCGATTTATATGAAAATTGGAATATAAATTAAGTTCGTTGTAACTTAGAATTTAGGCTGTATGGCATTCAAAATATTTTATTTAAAAGGAGGGTTATAATAATATTCAAGTTATCATTTGTATTCTGTTATAGTGCTTTAGTGTTATAAATAATATTCAAGTTATCATTTATATTCTGTTGTAGTGCTTTAACGTTATACAGTAAATAATATTCAAGTTGTCATTTATATTCTGTTATAGGCCTAGTGCTTTAGCGTTATAAATAATATTCAATTTATCATTCATATTCTGTTATCGTTATTTAGCGATATAAATAATATTCAAGTTATCATTATTTTATATTCTGTTATCGTTCTTTAGCGATATAAATATTATTCAAGTTATCGTTTATAGTCTGTTATAGTTCTTTAGCCTTACAGGTAATATTCAAGCTATCATATATTCTATATCGTTATTTAGCAATATAAATAATATTCAAGTTATCATTTGTATTCTGCTATCGATTTTAGTGAAATAAATAATATTCAAGTTGCCATTTACATTCTGTTATCGTTCTTTAGCGATATAAGTAATATAAATTTAATGTTATGTTTGGAAAAATACAGTGCATAATACTAGTGTTAATTTTTTCTTCTTATATCATTACATTATATTATCCTGTAGCACAATAAAATTAAAAAGAACGACGAGGATTTGAGCCTGAGACGTTGAAATCTAAATTCAGACGTTGTTTCAAGTGAGCCACGGGGCACAAGTAAAAAAAAAAAGCATAATCATATGCAGAAAAATTGGCCCAATCTTCATCCAAGATGTCCTGATGACTTGTGGAAGCTCGTCCAGGACATGTCCACTCGACTGCAAAATGTGATCGAGATTGGAGGAAGATGGACTAAGTATGACTCGTGGCTTTTGGTTTGGTTTTTTAACGTTTAATAAGGCAAACGCCAATATGCTTGTATGCTTGTAGCGACTGTAAATTTTTTCTTTCTTTTCTTCCACTTGGCAACCATAATGCCATAATAAATAATGATACAGGCATGACATAATGCAGTCATGAACCTGATGTTAATTAGGCCTACTAAAATAATCATAAAAGGAACAGCAGCAATCATATTTCCTCTCTACCTTGAAAGAAAATAACATAAATAGCACTCGGTGGTATTCGAACGCACCACCTCACGAATAGCAACCCGTAACGCTACCATTACGCTACAAGTGTAAGACATAGAATAATTTAATTGTAGCTGTATATAGCAGGCATCGTGGTCCTACAACATGTAACATCGCCTGTCTCCGAATTGTAGCGGAGATACCCGAAGGGAACTTAGTATTTAGAGAACGGGCACTTTTTCTTTTGATAGCTGTACATACTTGCAACTAGTTCGTAAAAACTGTTCACTATGAATTGAAAATGCACTGTGATGGTCTGAGTTCGTTTCGTGGGGAGGGACGGACGAATAGTGTATCTCTGATCATAAACCGGATTGTACACTAGCGTGCAGGTAAACAAAACTCAATGCGCCACCTCACTCCATCTGTAATCCGCTGCACTGTAACTTCACTTCATTCTTAAATTGTCTCGGATCTAAGCCTGGTGATATGTTGTTGTTTAGTCAACTGTCCCAAGACAAGTGTTAATGTCATAACCAGGGAACGGATTTATATGGACTAAAAATATATGAAATATGTAAATATATATGTAGTTATTTTTACCAAAATATGGAATTAAATATGGATTTTTACCAAAATATGGAATTAAATATGGACTTAAAATTATAAAAAAATGACTATGTACGTTAAATATTGGTACATTTTAATCAAACTAAACAAAAAATATAATGGACGTACCTTATCTTCCAATGTAGTTTCAACAAAACACAATTTTTATTGTCTGTTACCATAACAATAGGTTACAAACATTTCTTTCAAGTGCTGAAAAGTGAATCTTCTTCTATTGTCTCTGAGGATAGATTTATACTGACTAAAAGAGCGTTCGACGTCACAAGAAGTAACTGGTACATAATTCAATTTCACAATGTCTGCTGGGGATAAGTCCAAGTTAATCTTCACTGTTGATTCACCACTCATCACAGCAACAACCTTTTGTAGTTCTTCATATCCAGGGTTTTTTGAAAGTACAGTGTCCACCTTAGCTCTTACTGCATCTGCAACTTTACCTCTACCACGATTCAGTTGTTCCACAGTACTATTTATAATTTCAAAACTTTCAGATAGTGAAAGGTGCCTATTTTGGAGACTTTTGAGCGTTTTTATGATGCATGAAAATGTATGCTGAATGTGAGCTAAGTCATTCTTCACACTTATGTCACAGGTAACTGTTTTCGCAGTATCAATTGAGACTGCATCTTCAGAGTCCAATGCAAGGAGAACATTGTTAATAGAGTCTATATGTTCGGCATAATATTCAACTGCTTCTAGCCATGTACCCCATCTAGTTAAAATTGGCTTTGGTGGCAATGGAATTTCAGGGTACATTTCTTTCAACACGTTAACTCTACTGGGAGCTTTGAGAAATACTTTTTTCACTGATGAAATCAACAAATCTACTTTAGGGAAATTGTCTCTGACCACTTCTGCCACACGATGAAATGCATGCGCCACACAAGTAAAATGAGTCAATTTAGGATATACAACAGATAATGCTTGTCCAGCTTTGACCATATAAGGGGCAGCATCGCTAATAAAGAATAACATATTATCGTACATAATACCCTTTGGCCACAGGATACCCATAGCTTCGTTGAACAGTTTAACTATAGTTTTGTTATTGCACTTTTCTAGAACATCACAATGTAAAAGAATTCGTTCAGAATATTGTTCACTTAACAAACCGATAACTACATTACCAACAAGTCTACCTTCTTTGTCGGGAGTCTCATCAATGGAAACCCAAATTGAACTATCTTTAATTTCATCTCTTATCTTCTGTATTGTCTCATCGTAGATGGATGGAGCATACGTCTTCCTAAGTGTTGACTCATCCGGGATTGTATG